>NW_009649568.1:3148487-3164221 GCF_000708025.1 Charadrius vociferus
GGCAGGGAGCGCTGGCCGCTACTTGCTGCGGGCACAGCGGCACGGTTTTCTGCGTTTTTATCCATCTGGAAAAATTTTAATGGTAGGCTTGTGTGGCAGAGCAGCGAGGGGGAGCAGCGGAGGCTGTGTGGCCTTAGAGTCGCTGTGGCCATCTTTCTTCCCCATTGCCTCGAAGGAGCGACCCTGCAGTCGCTGGGCCAGTTTAGAGGCCTGAACTGATAAACAGGTACATCTGTTCATGTCTGAAGGAGGAACAGGGCCATTCTTTTACTGTGCTTTTTCTCTAGCCCTTCAGAGAAGGATTTTGGGGTACTGGTGGATGAAAAGCTGGGCATGAGCCAGCAGTCGCAGGATAGTTAAAGTTGGAAGGGACCTTAAAAATCATCGAGTTCCAACCCCCTGCCATGGGCAGGGACACCTTCCACTAGACCAGGTTGCTCAAAGCCCCATCCAGCCTGGCCTTGAACACTACTGGGGATGGGGCATCTGCAGCTTCCCTGGGCAACCTGTTCCACTGTCTCACCACCCTCACAGTAAAGAATTTCTTCCTAATGTCTAATCTATATCTACTCTGTTTCATTTTAAAACTGTTACCCATCATCCTATCACTACATGCCCTTGTAAAAAGTCCCTCCCCATCTTTCCTGTAGGCCCCCTTTAGGTACTGGAAAGCTGCTATGAGGTCTCCCTGGAGCCTTCTCTTCTCCAGGCTGAACAACGCCAACTCTCTCGGCCTGTCTTCAATGCGTGATTGCAGCCCAGAAGGCCAACCGTATCTTGGGATGCATCAAAACCAGCGTGGCCAGCAGGTCGAGGGAGGTGATTCTGACCCGCTACTCCGCTCTGGTGAGACCCCACCTAGAGTACTGCGTCCAGCTCTGGACCCCTCAGCACAGGAAGGACATGGACCTGTTGGAGCAGGTCTGGAGGAGGGCTGCAAAAATGATCAGAGGCATGATCTCCTATGAGGACAGGCTCAGAGAGTTGGGGTTGTTCAGCCTGGAGAAGAGAAGGCTCCGGGGAGACCTTATTGTGGCTTTTCAGTACTTCAAGGGGGTTTAGAAGAAAGATGGAGAGACACTCTTTACCAGGACTTGTAGTGACAGGACAAGGGGTGATGGTTTTAAACTATAAGAGGGTAGGTTTAGTTTAGATACAAAGAAGATATTTTTTTTTTCTCATCAGAGTGGTGAGACACTGGAAGAGGTTGCCCTGAGAAGCTGGAAGTGTTCAAGGCCAGGCTGGATGGGGCTTTGAGCAACCTGGTCTAGAGTAAGGTATCCCTGCCCATTGCAGGGGGAGTGCACTAGATGATCTTTAAATGTGCCTTCCAACTCAAGCTATTATGTCGTTCTATAGGTGTAATAACTAACAAAACACTACAGAACAGCACATTGTGTAAATGAAGCTGCATTCTGTGAATAGTATGTACCTGAATTTAACTTTGTTAAAAATGTGAATGAGCTGAGAGGTTGATATGATGTGTTTAGGTCTGGGATTCAAAACTGGCAATTCAGACGTGGTTGCATTTGTGTTGCTGGCATTTGGGAATGTCACCTGTAGATTTTGGTGCCGGCAGCATCTTCAGATGTTGCTAGCAATTGGGAACTAATTTTGAGTCTTTTTTTAAGTATTCTCTTGCCTTATGGAGAGCTGTATTTTGCTGCACCTGGGAATGTCCATCCTCGCAGGAAGGTGGTGATGTGGGACTCCTGTGGGACTAAGGTGACTGTAGGTTTCTGTTGAGGTTCACACAGTTACAGGACCTACTGATGAAACACTCTGCCCAGGAGTTAGTGAAGGAGTGAGGGTGTTCTGCATACTACCGCATAGGAGAACTTAGTACTGTGTGCCAACAGCAGAACTGGAGTTTAAGTTTCGTGATAAGTGATCTGTATAGGTAAAAGCATCGTAATAAATGAGAGCATATACTTTTGAAAGTAAAGCTGTCTCTCTTTTTTTTCACCTACAGATGAAAGCATCAGCATGCTCTAACTCCTCATGTGTTGGCTTTACAAACTTGCTCAGACGTGCCCAGAGTCAGTTTGAGTTGGCCAGATCCAGCAGGCAGGCTGTGGTGCTAGAGGGCTTGGTGCTGGCTCATTGTCAGGATTCTTAACTCAGATTCTTAGGCAGGCTTTTACAGCTGCCTGGTGCTCTGGGCTACTCTGGGAGATGAAATGCTGATGCAGACTTAAAGTTAGGGCAAGTATGTCTGCATATACTATGGTGTTAGACCTACCGTTACTTGATTTTTGCCTTAACTTTCCTGAGAACTTGGCAGCTAAACCCTTTGTGAATTAACTTTTTTATTTTTACATAATGATACACAAGCGTATTATCTACCTGGAAAAACAAAGTAAATGACTTCCAACTTTAAAATTAAATGTCTGTGCTTGGATGAAAGAATTCTTTTTATTCTACGTAAACCACAAAGTTTGACGGCTTTGCAGAAACGGAAGCAGAATCTTACAATTCTAGGTTTTGGTGTAAGAAAGGCCTAATAATATTCTCTCTCTGCTGTAAACTTAGTTTTGCTAAACCTGGCCATTCAAGAGACAGTATGGAGACCCTGACAGAGGGTGAGATATGGGCCACTGCATGGTTAGCATCACTAGATGCCTGGCACTGTCACATAATTTATCATGAAATTGTTCCCAGGGCTTGAGACCTCGAGCGGATGCCCTTACTTAGCGTTCCTAAAACCTGCTCCACCTGCAGGGGAGTCTGCTTTTCTGTTTCTTTGGAAGCTGCTGTAACCATCCTGCCACCTGAATCATCCTCACCCACTGAACCTGGTTACATATTCCTTCTTTCCTCACAGCAATCTACTCTTTCTGTGCCCTGTTTCCCTGTGTTTTCTGTTCACTGTGTTCTTGTGTAGCCCTTAGTGAGCGCTGTTGTAGCCGGTGTCAGTGTCCCCTCACTGCCACAGCTGCCTTTTCTGTAGGTCCTGCTAAAGCTTTAGTATGGTAACGGGACAGCTATGTAGACACAGGGTTTGTGATGTGTAAGCCACCTTGAAAGGAAGGCTTACCTTAACGCACTGAAGTTAACTGGTTGGGTTCTGCACTTGAAATGCCATACATCCTCCTCCATCGTGTTCTGGCTGGAAAGTCATTGGGAAGTCTTCATTGTGCCTTTTTTTCCCCAGATGTTAATGCATTTCAAGGAAGTGTAATAGGGTACAAGTTTCTGATCATCTCCCCTCTCTCCACCTATCTCTGCATGTTGCCATTGAATCCCTTAAAGCTGAGTTAATTTTTTAATAATTTGCACCTCTTGCTACAGAAGACCAGTCTGCCACAGGTTCTTTGTGTGGGTGGATTCCTGCATTTGTAAAGATCTGTTGTGCCGGCCATTGGGTTTCACTGCATGTTTTTAGCATTAACTCAGATGTGGGATTTGATCTTCTGTGAACAACAGCTCCCAATAGAGCCTTTTGAAGTTTGCTGAGGTTTGACAAAGAATTGGAGACCTGCTGTGGGCTTTCTTTTTTCTGCTGCTTGGAGCAAATAGCGAGCATCTGAAAGCAGAGCTGTTCACATCATGCTCTGATATCCCACTGGATAAAGCAAGAGGTGCTTCTTTGGGCCCGTGAGCTCTTGAGGTTGTGTTACTGGTTGACTGACTGGATTCTCTCTCGTCTTGAACAGGAACATGCCCAAGAAAGGAGGGAAGCATGCAGAAATGGGAAAAGAAATGCAGGCACAGTGTAAACGAGCAAAGGTGGAAGCAGCTTGTTCTCCGACAATCATGAGTTTTGAGAACCCAGACAGCCTCTTTGGAAGCTTGATCTCTCCCATCAAACAAGAGGTGTTTTTCAGGGAGCACTGGGAGCAAAAGCCACTGCTTGTTCAGAGGAATGATCCCCTGCTGGCTGCCTACTACCAGTCCCTGTTCCAGCTGTCAGATCTGAAGGAACTGTGCAGCCAGGGTCTATACTATGGGCGAGATATAAATATCTGCAGATGCGTGAATGGAAAAAAGAAAGTTTTAAATAAAGAAGGCAAAGTGAATTACATGCAGCTGAAGAAGGATTTTGACCAGAAAAAGGCAACAATACAGTTTCATCAGCCTCAGAGATTTAAGGTTGGATCGTTTCATTGAATATAATTAATGCATGCTTTATAATGTTGTATACTTTGCTTGAGTCATACTAGACATAGCTTCATCTCTGTCCTCAGTAAATCTAGGGGAAGTAGCTGACATCCATGATCTGCTGAAATCTATATGTGAACTGTTATTAATTAAAAGATGGTTTATACATCTGCACCACCCATCATGTTTCAGTGCTCTGCAGTACAAAATCTGATTCATGATATAATATTAAGTATTCTTTTTAAAAGAATGTGCTTTGTCACATAAAAGTTTAGAAAAAAATAAATCCACAAAATTGATGATGATGAATCTGCTTAAATTATCCCTTCTGCCCCACTGTTTCCTTGTGCAAATTGGGGCCTTTGTACTGCTTTCCTTCAATGGAAGGCAAGGTGTGAAGCCATGTAAAATATTTCCAGGATACTGCCGATCTCGCCAATGGATTGACTTTGAATTGCACCATGGCAGGGTACCACCCCGTTTCAGCTGAGTGTCCTTTCTCTCTCTTGTTCTTTTTGATGCCTTAGCAATCTTCATGTATGAGAATGAGTCAGTGGTGTCTGCACAGTTGTGTAAAGGACTCGGATACTTGTAGGTACTTGGATTTAGTTGTGGGTTGTTGGTTTGTTTTTTTTTTGTCCCATGGTGTCAACACAATTTAATTGTGAATTGGTCCGTAAGGACCCAAATACACAGCTGCGTCCCAAATAATAGTGTTGCTGGCTGATCTCTGTTTGAATGTAGCTGTAATGGCCAACGGCAGGGGCATCTGCAGGTGGAGTTGAAGCGTTGCATGGCTTATGCTGAAGTCTAGAACGTGAGCGGAAACTACCTAAGTTCTGGTTGAAGTTGCACTTGCGCAGGTCTGGTAGTTGGCATCTTCTGATAAGAGAGTCATCCCTTTGGTGCATTGTCTGCCGCATGTTAGATGCAGATGAGTAAATTTGGTTCTCAGATATGCCTGAACAATTGGAGTCACTGGAAAAAGATCTCTAACCTTTGTATGCTGTCTTTGATGCTAGCCCATATAATGCAAGTGCGGCATGCATTTATTGTCTTAAGATGTTTTACTGTTCAGGGGATGATGGGTGGATTATTTTCCTCTCTCTAACCTTGTTTGTCTGCTTTTGCAGCCTAAAAATGGTACAGGTAAGAGAACAAACATCGACGCTATGTTGGGGCACCAGCCTTCTTGGCTTACCAATTACCTTCACAGCAGATCTCCTTTGCATCGACGGTGCTTGCTTTCAGAAGGAACACTCATACAGAGCATCTGCCTTCCCAGCCTCTGTCTCCCTGTGGTTATTCTCTAGAAAAACCTCCCAAGTGATGGGGAGGATGTGGACTGGGCTGAGCTCTTCAGTAGTAACAGCATTGTTTCTTTTTAAAGGAGGAGCTGTGGAAGATTCAGGAGAAGCTGGAGTGCTACTTTGGGTCTCTGGTTGGGTCAAATGTTTACATTACTCCCCAGGGCTCTCAGGGCCTTCCCCCTCACTACGATGACGTTGAGGTAGGTCAGCTCAACCTTGACTCTGAAACTCTGTGTGGCCTTTTGCTAGTGGTAGTGGATACCTGTATGTGTGCTTCCCCCCCCCCAAATAGCTTATTATAGAAAAATATTTTTTCCACTGAAAACTTAGTTAATTGGTAATTAGTAATAAGCTAATGGGTAATTAAACTTAGGTAGTTGGTTGCAAGTGTTTCTTTATAGTCCTTTTTCTTCTATAATTTTACTGAAAAAGGACTAATAGTAATATCTAATGGTCATACCATGTAAACTGTGCTTTCCAGATCTGGTATTTCTATTAGATGAAAAGACAATTTGTTTTCCCAGCTGCAGAAGCTTTCGAGCACTTTTTTTTTTTTTTTCATTGTCACTTCATTCAGACACCCAAGAATCCAGAAGTCCTTTCCTTCACTAGGTACTTGCTCTTTCTTCAGCTGGACAGTGAAAGACTAATTGTGCTGGTTCCCATTTGTTGGTCCTACTGTTTTTAAGAAGTTACTGGTATGATGAAGTCCTGTGTTCCAAATGCATTTTAAATTAGGTTCTAAAAAGAAACATTCAAATAGGTACTGCATTAAAAAAAAAAAAAAGTTGGGCTATCCCACTTAAACTAAAACAACAAAAAAACCCTTACATGTCTTTTTGCTTTTTATTATTTTCATTTCTATTGAATAAATCTGGAGTTTCATTTTCCTTACGCTTTTTGTTCAGCAGCTCCATAACCCGCATGTTTTGGTGCATCAACCCCCAGCTCACAGCATCCCCTAGATTTTTCTGATGCTCTGTTTGTCAGTGAATGGTGATAAGACCTCTCACCTGATATTTTGAATATCTGTGTGGCAGGCATTACTTTTGAGTTATCTGTCTAGCACTTATTTAAGTGACTGGAAAGAAATGGGTATTTCCAAATGCTTACCTTAGGATAAAACAGATCACACTTCACAACTCTTGTCTCTAAGTAGAGCCTAAATAGTTCAAATGTCAATTTCTGCATTGTAGACATCTAAAAAGTAATGAGAGGCATCCTGTTTGCCCTGCTGTGTAATAGCTGAGAACAGGGAAGGTGAAATCCATTTCCTCTGTTGTCAGAAAAACAACCCGTGTCACTTCTGTTTGCTTTCTATCCCTGATTTCTGGCATGGTTCCACAGACTTTCCAAGTAAGAAGACAGCTTAAAATTTCTGATCAGTTGGATGTGTGAGGGGCAGCAAGGCTTCCTTATGCATTTGGATTTATGGTCTTTTGCAGGTGTTCATCCTTCAGCTCGAAGGCGAGAAACATTGGCGACTGTATAAACCAACGGTGCATTTAGCTCGGGAATATAATCTTGAATCAGAAGACAGGATTGGGAGTCCCACACATGAATTCATATTAAAGGTATTATAATTGAATTGCTTGACATGGTCTGGGCTATGGTTGCCAGAAAAGTGGTCATGTTTGAAATGGTCAATTGCTTGAAGACAGTATTCTGAATGATAGTGGTTGTGAAATTGGGGGAGGGGGTTAGTGCACAAAACACTGTGAGCATGAGAAATTTCGTTGATAGTTGTCTTACCTATCCTTTCTCAAAGGTATTCTTTGCTTTAGTATTTAAATCATGAGCCAAGAAACCAGTTATTTCTGGAAATTCTCCAGTATTCTCCAAGTTGGGCACCCTGGCTCCTGGGTCATGTTTGTGGAGTTGTGTGCAGAAAAACCATTGGGTTTACATATGGTTATGAAACATTTTTATACTTTTACGTGCTGACTGTAATCAATCAGGCTAATCCTTCTATGCACCAGGACCTACTGCTTTACCAAAGGTTGTCACTGTTCTGGTGAATTAGATTTAAATATTTATCCTTAGCTGATAAACAAAAGCATGAACTAAACCCCGTATTAACTTGCTGTATTAATTGTTTTTCTAAACCTGAAAATCAAGTGTTTGTCCGTTTTTTGTTATTTGGAATAAAAAGAACATTTCATGAAGATTAATGAGTGCAGGCCCTTTGACAGCAGGGCATCTGATACTTGTGCCGTTCTGTTTTACATGCTTGTGCTTTCGAAGCGTGTTATTTATCCAGCAGACAGTGCTGCTCTGTGTGGAAGCCTCATTAGTTTCTCTGCCTTGTGGCCTGTCATAGGGTCTCTCTTCCCGGTGTTCAGAGCTGCTTGTGGGTGTCGGTGGTTTAGGAATAGTAAGACGCATTGGGTATGATACTGACAACACTAGGTATGTAGTTTGACAGATGATAATATTAAATTGTCATGATGTATTGGGTGATGCAAAGTCTAGTAAATTACAGTTCCCTTTTTAATTTCTGGAACACTTCGGGCCGGACTTCAATGCCTTTGATTTTTATGGAATAATGATGTATTCCACAAGCCATTTTACTGATATTGTGGAGTGAAAAATACTGGCCTCTGAAAAGGGCTTAAAAATGATCTAAGTTTTTAATTTATTTTTCTTCTGTTTCATGTTCTTAACTTCCTGTGACCCATTTCTTCTGGGTTGCCACTGTCAGATTTTGGTTGTCTGTCTGGAGCTCTCTCTGACAGGGATGCTGTCAGATGACTCTTACTTCCTCCCTAAACATCTTTCTAGAGTGTTTCCTTTCTCCTTCTTTGCATTTCTGTCTGCAGTCTGCCATCCTCGGGCAGTTTAGAACAAATGGACCAGTTAGAGACTGTATTGGTGGCGTTCTTCCTTCCCAGCAAAAACTGGTAGCTGACTGAGAGCAAAGGCACGCTGTTTTGTGTCTAAATTTCCAAGCTGCAGTGTGTCTTGGTGACACTGCATCAGGCTGTGGCCATAGCTGGTTTGTTGCTGAAGTCAAGCACAGAGCTTATTTGGTAGCTGGCTATCTAGCCTTCTTCAGGTATGATTTTCCATTTAATTTGCTGGTACTTCTCCCTTGTCTGCCCCTCCTTCCTCCAGTTCAGAACTAAGAAGGCAGCAAAGTGATCAGATCCATGTGGTCTCTTGTCAAATGCTCTGTCCTGCCCCAGTCTGGGCTCTGCCACCGCAAGTCTGTAAAGATTCTGACTATTTTAATTGAAGAGTGTTGTGCTTGCTGGCCCACGTGAATGATTTTGTTGAGACTACTCAACAGCTAAGATGAATAAGAGTTGGACTTTGCAGTGAAGGCTGCTTTGAAAAATCATGATCCTGGTTTCTTAGTGGTAGGCATGGGGTGCTACAGCATGAAGTGTTTTCTTTTGCAGACTAGTTTGTCATTGCTCTGGTAGGTGTTCAGGGCTTTTACCCTTCCCCTGTGTCCCCCTTGCTCTAGTTTGTTTTCTTGCTGGACATGTGAAACGTAGCAAATGAAGAGAATTCAAAATACTCTTAGAGTGGTCCCTACGCTGGTGAGTAATGCTATTAATGGCAGGGAGAAGCTTGCTTCAGAACAAGTAAATTGTACGTAGCTGATCGATGATGCATTGCAGCTTGTTATAAATGGATGAAGAGACTTGATCTTGCCAAGTCCTGTGAAGCCTCATAATCTAAAGAGACCTTTCAATGCAGTGAAAAATCAAGTAGTATTCACTTGAAATGTATCTGTGTTAGACAGTTTGGTAGGGTCTTAGAAGTAGGTGATGTGACCAAATTTAAGGAATGGTAAAATTAAAATGGAATCAAATTTCATCATCATTGCTTTATGAATTTTCTCTTTGACTGTGCTATCCAACTATATAGATGTTTATAGGAGAAGCCATACACAAACTGATTTTTCCTTCTTGGAGGCAATTTCATGTGCTTTGCACTTCTCTCTTGTCTTTGCTTTCCTAATCTAAATTTTTATCAGTGTGGAGATTTAATTTAGATAGGTGAGAAAAAAGATAGGGAGGAGGAAGATTGTACGTTTTAAGTGTTTTAACTGAAAATTTTGAACAACAGTATTGTAGCAGATTACCATCTGTATAGAATATTTGGCTTTTCTTGTGAAATGCTGGCTTTTCTTTTGACATGATCTGACAAATTCACATTGCACTGCTCCTCTGCTAGCCTGCTGTACTGCTTCTTTGTCCCCTTTATGCAGCTGAGTTGGAGTGTGCATGTTCTATATTGTTAAAAGCTTGCTTCCCGTTTTCAGCCAGGTGTGTAGTAAATATTGACAGTAAGTTGGAAAGTTTAAGGTATCGGACTTCTGGCTTAGCGTGCTTTATTTTATGTTATTAAGGGTTGTAATGGAGGATCTCTCTATTTTGTGATTTTAAAAAAATGTATGTTGTTAGTCTGTCTGCTCAGAGAGTATTTTCTCTGTTTTGACTACAATGAGGTTTGACCAGGTGCCCTAAATTTATCATTTCCCCTTCATTTTCTTGCAGCCAGGTGACTTACTGTACTTCCCAAGAGGGACTATTCACCAAGCTGACACTCCTCTTGGGATCTCCTATTCTACACATGTGACCATCAGTACCTACCAAAACAAGTAATTATTCTTGACTTTTTTGTTTAGCATGGCTTTTCTGAAAATGGCTTTCCTCTGCCAGATGATGTGTGTAAATACTACTGAAACTGATGTTTCAATGAAGTGATGTCCTGTTTCTTAAAAAAAAACCCAACAAACCACCTTGTAATGAGCTCTGCTTACCTTTTTCTTTGTTTGTTCCATTTAGCCCTTGTGTGGTTTGTTTTTCTGTGAGTAATACAGGGATAGGGCATGTCACCTTCTCCCCAGAAATGTGGTGACATGGAATATATGTAGGTACCCCATAATTATAGATGTGGCCTGCTGTTAGTAACAGAATCTAAACTAGTGTTCAGGTAGCAGTAATTGAATATTTGGGGCTTGGGGGAAGGAGGGGAGCAAGACCATTGTTGTTTGAAGCAGCCTGTGTACCAGGTTTTCATGCAGCAAGCTTGATTGCTTTTTAATGGGTTATTTTATTATTTACCAGCTTTAATGTGGAAGATAATATTACAACTGCAAACTCACTGTTGTATTTAAAAAATTCTCCCACAAGTGGTTGAAGTTACTGTTCATTTCATAACCCAGATAAGAGTCACGAGTTACTCCTTTCATCGTGTTTTCTCCTGCATTTGATAGCCACCCACACCTATTCTGACAGACTCGCTGCAAATGTTTCGCAAATATTCTCTGCTTGCCCGTGGTTTTCATCTTCTACCCTGTGCATGCAAGTCAGATTTCCTCTGACACACATCTGATCCTTGGGCCCACTGAAACACTGTCATCGCACAGGAAAATGCTGCTGCCACCTTAATCAGCCTCTCACGTGCTGGGTCTGGAGTCATTGGCCTGAATTAGGAATTGGGAAGGATTTCTTTTAGCCACAAAACACGGCAGAACAAGTTTGGGCGTATTCTAGATGATTGTAAGATGAATCTCTAACCACCAGCTGTACCATTCTGGAAGCCCAGGAGGTCAGCACTGGGCTGACTCTTAATGTGGCTGGTCCTCCAAGTTGGAGAGAGGGTTAGGATGAAGCTGCTCTTCATAAAAGTTGGGTTCAGCTGACTTTAATTTACACTCATGTTCTATTCTTCTATTCAGAAGGTTAAAAAAGCTATTTTCTGTAAATATTGACGGTTCTCGCAGAGTGCTTGACTTAATTTCTTATGCAAGAGGCAATAATAGTGCTGAGCTGCTTTGACAAGTTCAATGACACATTCAGGGTGATCAGCAGTAAGTGGCCTCCAAAGAGATGTCCCGCTCCTCCTCCCTTCCCCTGCCTTTTTTGTCCCACGGCTTCCTTGTGTTGACCTGGTGCTTCTCTCACCCCTGGCTTAGTGAATGGAAGAGACAGAAGAGTGACGCTAGAATAAGTGGGTGTTTGGTTTGTTGATGGAGGCTGGGCTGGAGTGATGTTTTACAGACCAGTGTGCAGGACTCCTTAATGCAGAGAACAGGATTTGTCCAGCTCGATCCCTACGAAGTTATTGGTCGAGTAGTGCTGGGGAGACAAGAATTGGGTTGCTTGTAACAGGATTGCTGGAGACCCGACAGGCATGTGTGATCAGTGCAGTTTCTCTGTGACAGCATAAGCCAGATGCCAGTCCAGTGGGTTACTCGAGAAGCGGTGCTGTCGGGGAGCACGTTCCCTGGGTGCTTGGGTCAGAATGAGGAGAGGAAAAAGGAAAAGCTTGAAGAGGGCTGTTCTTCTAAGGATTAAGATCAGAATCATCATCCATTAAGGTTATTGGTAATGAGGTGTAACGGCCTACCTCTGCACTTGCTTTCAGCAAGCACAGGTAAAATAAGCAGCAGTCCTGACACAGGCTGGTATTTTGATTTGGCTTGTAGATGGAAGTATGGTCTGGAAAGATTTCCTTGGAAAATGAAGAGAACTCCTTGAAAATAGCTGTCCTTCTAATGGAGGATGTTTGGACTCCTTGTGATGGCTCTGGAAGCGGCACATGCAGAAGGAGCTGAGAGGGGAAGAAGTGCTGGTGGAGGTAGCACTTTCAGGGACTTTTAGGCACCAAGACAAAAGAGACTCCACTGTGTGCTGAAGGATGGTTCCTCTGGGCCAGATCCCAGCAGCCAGAGAAGTGCATGTGTGAGTTCATTCTAAGAAGGGCAGTTCAGAATAGCAGCAAGCAGCTGAAGATAGTTGCTGGCAGATGGAGACTGGGGGCATGAGAAGGGAAGCAGTAAGAAGTAGATGTCTTAATTCTCTTTATTAGCCAGAGTCCTTCCCTCCCAGTGTGTGGCAGACAGTGGTACGCTTGAGTGGAGACAATTAAAAAAATAAAAGTAAATGAGACTATAACAAGTTACACTTTTTTTTTTTTCTTTTTTTAACTGAAGTAGTGTGCAGAGATCAGTGCTGCAAACAGGGAGCGCTGAGGGAGAGCAAAAGCGGAGGGTGAAGTGTACGTTGGAGGACAGGCCCTGCTCTGCTGCCGGCGCTAGTTGGGTGGGAGCCTGCTGGCGGCCTTGGATGCTGGGCACTTGCCCTGCTTGTTTGCCCATTAAACCAGCCTCTGAGGATGTGGCAGGGAGAGAGGTCACATGTGGACAGGACAGCACTTTTGTGTGAGCGGCACGCCTGTTCCTGATGAGGTTGAGTCACGCTAGGCAAAGAAGGTGCACGCCCGTTTTTTTAGTATTTTTTTTTTAAGTGTGTAGCCTAAGAATGGGGATTTAACACAGACAAAACACCTACAAGATGCCCTTTAGGTATCACTAAAATCCCTGTAGAGATACGTAGGGGTCCTGTTCCTGGGGTCATAATTAAGTTTGCAGCAAAGCTAAAAACTGATGCCATGTTGGATTTGATAACCCTGGGTATATTTCCTCCTTCAATAATAAGTGTATCAAAAGCACATTAAATGACACAACCCCACACACTTAATTGTGTGCAGTGAGGCTGTATGTGCATGAGATTGGATAATAATGGCCCCGGTAGGAATTTCTTCGTGCACTGAGGTCAGCTTTAAGTGGAATCCATTGGTAAATGGCAACCACCTGAACCAGAACAAACCGGACCCTTCTCAAGCCAGTTCCTTCCCTCTGTAGGAGTGCCGCTGACCTGAAGCTAGTGAGGACACACATACAGTTGAGACGAGAGTGCGCTATTGCATGAGACAACAGAGAGGTAATGGAAGGGCCAAAGGCACAAAGCAGATTTTCAATTGGAGCAATATGTTTCCAGCCCTTGACGTCAGTTAAGATACCTATTTTATTTCAGTGCAACTACTTTAGTAATTTTTTTTTTTTCTTTCTGTCCTTCAGCTCTTGGGGAGATTTCTTACTGGATGCAATTCCTGGCCTTGTGTTTGATACAGCAAAAGAAGATGTGGCGCTGCGGACAAGCATACCAAGGCAACTGCTTATGGTAAGTAGGTGGGACTAAGGGAATGATAGTGCATCCAGCTGAGACTTCAGCACTGAGGCAAGCATGCATCTTGTTGATCTGCTTTGAAAGCTCAGTGCAATGGCACTATCTTGTCTAGCAGCACAACCACTTCTTTTTGAAGACTTCAGGATGACTGTTCCATCTGAGTGTTTGCTCTATCTGAAGCATTGCAAAGTTCATTGCACTGTGTTTCTTCCGTATCACAGCGTCCTTGTATGGCTTGTTTCCTTCTCAAAGTAACGGTATTTGCTTTGGAGCTGTCAGACAGGCATAGTTCCTGTCAGGCCAAGCTTTTGAATCTTTAAAAGTTGGCAAATCTGTAAATTGTTCTGTGACCTCTTTATGGTAGTCCAGTTTTGCTGCTGATCAGCTCATGAGCGCGCAGAAGGAGCAAGTTTCTCTTTCAGCCACGCTTGCTAGGCCTTTAGCATTGTAGGTAGCCCCAGGGGGAGGGAGAGTGAGTGTCAGCTTTGGTGTGTGAACGCTTCTGGGGAATGTGTAAAAGACATGAAGTTTGTTGCTTTGGAAGTAAACATTACCCTTTGCAAAGATAAAAGAGAAGTGTCCAGATTTTCACCGCATTACTGCACCTCCTTCTCTTTAGGCTAGTCTGTTTAGCTTGAATTCATGTGAGAGCAACTCTGTGTGAATATTTAGCAGGTGGATATAGCTGACTCAACAAAAAAACTGAGTAGCCTTTTGAGGAGGCTTGCAGACCGTCTGGAAAACACCAGAGAACTGAGATCATCTGACATGAAGAAGGATTTCATTATGAACCGGTTGCCACCTTGCTTGGGATGTGACTCTGATCTTTTGACTCCAGGTAGATTTTGAAGTTACCAAAGCTGACTGATGTGATGTAGAGCTGTTGCTAACTCTGCCTCTTCGGTATTTTGTAGTAGGCAAAGATTATAGTCTAGCATCAGCTTCATGTTGTGCTAGGCTCTAGGTGTGCGTATGCACATCTCAGTTGGTTAATTCTGTGTTTAGCGGAGGAGATGACATACCTCTCTTGGAGTGAAATAAAGATTATCCTAGACTGAAATAGGCAGCTTTAATAAACTCTGTACTGAAAACGTTTAACTGGTAGAATTTGTCATTATGTTCTAGCTTGCTATTACAGCTCTTTGTAGACTGTAAAGGTGAGAGAATTAAAAAAAAAAATAAAAAATCTCTCTCCCTTCCCCCAACCCTGAGTTTGAGAACATGTGGGTGTTAAAACATAGGTTAACAAAAAATGTAGCCACAAGAGAGTGCACACAGAGGGCTCAATTTGCACTGCTCATCTGGTTTCCTTCCTTTCTAATGGAGAACTTATTTTTCTTAGGTGGGAAATTGCCAAAAATAGATAGCAAAATCAGGCTGCAGTTCAGAGATCATGCTATCATTACAGTGGAACCAGATCAAGAGAATTCTGTAAGTATAATGAAGCTTGGGGTGGGAGTGCGAGGTACGCGAGTTGTTGCTCTGTTGTACTTGTCTAAAAGGGTCATGCAGTTATACTTAGTTGGATTCTGCATCCTGTTAGGGTTTCTTAGGAGATGATGGGGTTGTTGAGCACATTCTTGCCTTCTGGAGGAGAGCTACAGAACTAAATTCAGTATGTGCTTCTGCATGCTAGGTGCATGGCTGTTATCTGGGGTGAGATGGGATAGATCATTGCAGCTGCTATATGGCCTCTATAGCTATTGATGATGGATTTTTATTTTTTTTTCAGCCTCGGTAGTTAAGAGCATGAATAAGTTACAAAAATATGTTCCCTCAAGAGAGGGAATTCCCTTAGTTGCAGCTGCTGCTGACTGTGGTTGCATTTAGTCTTCACTTCTGAGTTCTCGTACCTAGCAGGTGCCATTGGCACTAAGTTGTTCCACAAAATAGATGCTGGCATCTTGGATTATGTTATGTTCAGACTACTTTTTGTCTATTAAGGTTTAATAGTATGAAATTGTAGAAGTGGTTTTTGTTGTCTAAAAAAAAAAAAAGGGGGGGGTAGGCAAGAATGGGACAAACCGTCTTATACAATTTTTTTTTTTGCGTGCATAAAATGTTACTCTCCAAGAAAAACA
Source organism: Charadrius vociferus (assembly GCF_000708025.1). Lineage (NCBI taxonomy): Eukaryota > Metazoa > Chordata > Aves > Charadriiformes > Charadriidae > Charadrius > Charadrius vociferus. Next base: position 3,163,968 of record NW_009649568.1, read on the forward strand.
TACTATAACCTTCTGATTTTTCTCCTCCATTTTGTGTCCTATTGCTGTGAGACTGTGTACCTTTTGGAAACTTTTTTTTTCTTCCAATTTTTTTGCTGTCACGCCTTCTGATGTCATACGGTTAAACACTAAATGACAGCACACATGTGAGACACCTGGCCACAAATCCAGTGTGAGACCTGCCCACAGAGCTCTGAATTGGTTTGCAGACCAAGGAATGGTAACAGGCATATGATTTTTAAGAGACAGAACAG
>NW_009649568.1:3164341-3240959 GCF_000708025.1 Charadrius vociferus
CTTTCATTAAGGCCTTCTAGGAGGTGCACCTTAAATGGCGTGTTTTCTGTACAGCTTCAGTCCCTGTGAGTCTAGTAGAGGCAGTACTAAGGCAGGTTACAGGTTGCAAATATCTTTTCAAAGATGTTTTGGAGACTCGCGTTGCTGTGGTAGATGACTGTTGGATCATTCAGTTAGGAAGGTGGATTGCTTTCACTGATGCAACAGTGGACTCCAGAATTAAGGTACTGACATTGTCACTTGAGTAGATGAATTTGAGGGTGTAAATCATATGTAATCGCTTTCTTCCTGCTGTCTTTTAGGATGAAATTCGCAGAGAGATGGTTTATGTGTATCATTCTTTAAAGAACAGGAGAGAAACTCACATGATGGGGACAGATGATGCTACTAGTGAGGAAGGCACATCACAGGTTTGTTCCCACAACCACACTCCAAAAGCTGCAGGAACAGGATTTCTTGTGCATGCCTTATGTCCTAGCTAGCAAAGCTAATGGCGTGGCTAGAAGTGTCTCTTACATCTGTGTCTTTTAGAACATCCTTTATTAAGGCTATTGGATATGCTAACACATGTTCAGCAGTAGCAGGGATCACTGTGCTTTATATGCCCTGTGTATGCCATGTTGAACCCACGTTAGAGTCTATATCCACTGGAACATACCGCAAGATAAGGGTGTTCATTGTGGGGTGGGTCAGCATTGGGAGTAAACACTTACTAACATGTAACAAGGGAACGTTTTAGACTGTTAATAAGGCTGCAGATAGTTCATCTCCATTCTTACTTGGGTTATGTACAATGTGCTTTTACTCAAATCATAAATACTCCTGACGAGTGGCTGTGAGCTTTGGAACTTCTTTGTTCCCATTTATGATAGTAAGATGCTCTATCTTAGGTCTGTGACCTGAAACATGTCCAGTACAGGTCTGCACAGACACACCGTAGAGGCAAAGCAGAACTCAGCCTGTTCTTGTGTCAGTAATTACAGCAGGGCTTTTTGCCTGGCAGTTACTTGCCTTTTAAGGCAAATTTCATCAGTCCTCTAGAGTACTGAATACGGGTAGCCGAGGTTGTACGCTGGTACCTGTACAGTATGGGCAAATCCCAGAATATACCTCCCTGCCCTTAAAGACTCCAGCTGTGGTAATGTAGGTCCTCTGGGGTTCTGCCAAACTGTGTGCCAGATAGAAAGAAGCTTATATGACCTTTCAAAAAGAACAGGTAGGGTTATGCAATAATGTACATCTAAAGTTATTTCATTCTGCCCTGTGGAAACCACGAGGAAGTCATGCACCCTACCATATAAAGATGTGCTAGAACATCTTAAGAGATTTCAGCTAGCTGCCTATTAAGAAAGTTGGCAGGGTGATATGGCATCTTTTGCAGGATGCTCTCAAATCCCACTGTGGTGTGTGAAAGGAGGACACGTTAGTACCTATAGCCTCATATACTCTTATGTAATAAGGAACATTGCACTTAGCCAAAGGATTTATTTTTTTTAATCCCCTCCCCAGGAGACTCATGGGCTGCGGTTTCCTTTGTCATACTTGGATGCACTGAAGCAGATTTGGAGTAGCAGCACTGTTTATGTTAAAGAGCTTAACCTTACCTCAGATGAAGAGAAAGAAAACCTTGCCTTGTCGCTATGGACTGAATGTTTAATTGAAGTTATTTGATGCTTTTGTGAATTAGCTGCTCCTGTACGTACTATTTCTGGCCATTAAGAGTCTCTTGAGTTCTCTTATTAAATTACTTTTTTATCCATCCAGCCTCTGGTTTGTATTGCTGTCTAACAAAGCATTGCAATATATATACTTTGGCAACTGTTCTTTTTCTTTCCTTAGCTTTGGGGAAATGGGCATTGGGAAAAACAGGTAAGCTGCTTACTGCCCAGTGAGCCACAGCTCCGTGTCTGTGGATGGATGAAGTCACCCACAGTAACACCAGTGCTGTGGTATCCCCTTTCCTCTGCCTTGATGTGGAGGTCATCTAAAGGTATAACATGGAGCAGGCTCCAGGACCTTGAGCACAAACCCGTAACTTGTTTTCACGTGTAAAGTTTACCAGCAAGAAAACCCCTTTGTCTTGTTTGTTTGCCCTGAGAGAATGAAAGCTGCTCAGTAAAAGCTGTGCGTGTTGTTTCCCAAAGGCGGAAGCCTTTGCCCTAGAAACCCCTTTCCTCTCAGATATTGCCACCTCTGGAATAAACAAACCCCCAGCACCAATTTAAATGTGGAAGTATAACCAAACCTGGAACTGCAATCTGTATCTTCAATACTCACTTGAGTGGGTTTTTAGTGCAGTTATTTTAATACTTGAACATTGATATTTAATATGCAAACTAATGTAACAGCACAGTCAGGGGATTCAATATATTTATCCCTTTTTTGTCCACTTGAAAGGAAGCATTTTACAGGAATGCACTTGATGTGCTAAAAACTATTGTTGTGTTTAGTTTGTTTAAAAAGAAACAAACAAGCAAAGGGTTCCTCTTAAAAAAGTTTTATACAATTAAAATATACATGCTTAGCATTTTACATTCGAGATCTCTTAAGTACAAAAGCCTGCTTACTTCGTTATGTAGCACTGCCATACCAAATATGATTTAGTCATTCTTGGTTTAAAAGACTGGAACTTTTTACACAGGCTTTTAAAATTTCCTATGGAAAGCAAGTCACATGTAGACCACTTGATATACTGACTTACATAAAAAAGCTAAACAAGTGCTTTAGTTGGAAAAATATATACATACATTTGAAAATCTGTTACTTAAACAGCAGATTTATGATAATTTTAGAATGTAAAATAGTAAGTGCAAGTAGATAAGGTTTTTTTAAATAGTACTATATAGAACTCCATTTCATACAAAAATAGACATCCATATATTTTATTTCTGTGGCAAACTTAGGGTCATGTGTTTTCATTTGATTGGGGCTGAATCCTGTTTGAATGCACAAATGGAATAGTTACAGCTTTTGGAAACTGAAATACCTGTCTTTAGCTAGCCTAAACTCTTTAAATAATTATAGAAACACATATCCTGAATATACAAATAAGGAAAAAAAAATACTACCTTTTCAACAAAGTAGATTAACTCAGTGATGCTGAAATCAAATGAAGTTACGAGTGATCTAAGGGACTTCTCTTCCACGTTAGGTGTTTGCAGCTCTACAGCCATCTGCAGTTCCTTCTGTATTTGTCAATGGTGAGTGGGGTACATGCTTTTCAAACCTGGAACTGCAGTCCAGTTAAGGTATCTGGCTCTGTCTGTCTCAAGTGATAGCCTGAGGCCGGTTGCATAGTGCTGAAATTGAGGAAACCACTGGCCTGCCAAGGTCTGGACCATTAGTCTAACTCCTCATCCTTTGGGGTAAGATGTACCTGTTGTTGATGAGCCACAGTTAACATGAACATGCAGTTAACGCTGTTCCTTTAACACTGAGCAAGCGTTGCAATGCAGGCTGCTAGCACCTTTGAAAATACACACTATGGTGAATTATTTTCTGAAGGAAGACATGGTGCCAAGACCAAATTACATTGTATTAAATTAACCTATATACATCAAAACAAAATACAGCTAGAGTTAAAATCAATTACTGCTCTAAATGCAGCTAGCCCTTGTAGAAGTCGAGCCTGACCCAGGACCATTTCACTCTTTTGATACATGTAGATATGGCTCCATGTTAAAGGGGACCTTCAGTGATAACTCACAGTTTCATGGGTTGGAAACAGGCCATGGGTCAGCAAAACCAGTTCCTGAATCTGGAAATTTGGTGTTGTTAAAACAAATGAAGACAAAGGCCTACCAGTAACATTAGGGGGGTGAAAGTCAGGCGTTCTCTCCTGCCCCATTTCACACGCTGAGCTGGTAATTCCAGTTCTAAGTGGTCTTTATGAACAAAATAAATTGCATTTTAGCAAGAGATATGATCTGAGCTGCAAGATTGCTTAGAACATACACAGTTTCACTCAGGGCATAAAAGTCCAGCTCAACCTCTTTCAAGCCCATTAGTGCATTCATTCTTCAGTGAGCTTCCATCAGTTTGAAAGGAAGGTGAAGACAACATTTCTAAAGAGCCTTTCTCATATTAGCTCTTGCAGTTCGTATCCCGCAAAACTTACGTGTAGTCTTTTGCATTTACTTTTAATACTTCAGTTGAAGGAACAGTAACTTTCATAGGAGCGGCCTCTAAAGAATCAGTTTCCCTGCAGAAACACATCAGATCAACCTCCCATCTTCCAGATTTGTGCAAAATTCAGTTGGTTTAGGAGTCGGTGCTTGGTACGAAGGAAAGTAGAGAGGAGTTGCTGCTTAAGTTTCCAGTGGTGTGTGACTTCAGTAGTTGGTTTTTTCCCCCCTCTAGGTGTTAATAACCCACACAAGGTCCATCTGTGTGGTGGGTTTTACTCACAATATTTCAATATCCCATTTTTGTGAAAGGTTGTCATCTATTGGCTGATTCATAATGATGTGATTCTTGTCATAATAATTTCCTCCTTAAAACAAAATCATGAAGGAAAAATTTTAAAAAGAAATGCTAAGAAAAGTCTACGCATAATCTTTAAAAAGTGTGATTAAGTAGCAAAATTAGCTGAAAAACAGAAATTCCACTAGGTAGGGGGCCGGTGTCTGCCTCTCTCTGTCTGTCTCCTTGAAATGGTCACTTGTCAGCTTAGGCCCTGAGGAGCTCCGTTAGTTCAAAAGCAGAGTATACCACAAAACGGAGTCCTCACCTGTATCTCTATGCACAGAAACGGCACCTCTAAAGAGATTTGCTTTTGGCAGGTCCTGAGCTCCTGCTACATGCCTGGATTTTTGAGGCATATTGCCATAGTAGAAATGCACAGGTTCAGATACACGTGAGATGATTTGGTGTAGCGTATCCATTTCAACCACAAACTTACGAAGTCCTGAAATAGTTTCTCTCCTTTTAATACATGTAGCATAGAAATGACAGTGCATTTTTTTGTCATTATACCCTAAATAAAAATGCACTAAAAGAAATGTGTTCCAAAGATCTATCAAGTGGTATCTCGCCACCCCAGCCTTCAGCATTGTATTTTGCAGTAACCCAGGCAGCACAGCTTTCTGATACTCTAAGAGTTGCCATCAGTATCGTCGGTTGCATTTAATGGCTTTATAGTAAATATTTATGAGTTAGTAATGGTGGTTAAACTCCTTAGTTGTGGAAGCAAGGAGTGCTCTATTAGTTCAGCATCACAGGGCTGGAAATTCATTATCAGTAGGTCTGAGCTGCAGAGGTCAGATGCGTAAGGGCCAGTAGGGACATTGACTGAAAAGGTTGACGACTTCACCTGTGGGATGTGCCCTTACCCCGGGCTGTAAGCCCTGCAGGGGTGTTAAGCTATCAATTTTCTTTGCCCTTTCATCTGAGAAGATAGCACCACAGAGCCCCCAACCTCACAGCCAGCCACCCCAGTCACTGCCCCACGACCTCTCCCTAAAGCTAAAACCCCAGCGCCAGCAGCATGGCAAACAAATTGTGTGTGAGGAACAGGCATTCTCCATTGAGGTAGTTCTACCATGATGGATAATTAGTAGGACTAGGACTTGAGCAATGACAATTTTAACTCCCATGAAAACATTCGGAGTGAGCACTTTCCTCTTTTTGAGCCATACTGATTCCATGGTTGATTTTCCTTCACCATTTTGTCTTTGTAACTTGCATTTCTTGCCATCAGCACTACTGAACTCCCTCCCTCAAGCAGAATAGTTGATCTGATCAAAACAGACCTCTGCGATCAAAAGAGGAAGGTTCCCCCTGCCCTGTTTTTTCTTGTCCCACTGTCAAGCAATGAGCCATAAACCTAACAGGAAAGACAAGATTCAGTATTTAACCTAAAGTACAAAGAGAGCTGGAATACAGCAATTAATCTTAATCAATATATGCACTTAAAACATGTGAGGGTTAGTTTTTTGTCTGTGGTTTTTTTTTTTTTTAAATACCTTTAATATCAAGCACCAGTTGGTCGCTGAGGTATGAACTGATGGTTCCATTCTCATTGAGTCTCCACTTTTGCCTGTCCTTCCCATGTTCTGCCCAGAGCGCAACCTTGGCCCCAGGCACATCTCTGCCACCAATGACATCCAGGCACGCATTGTTGGCCTGAGGAACAAGAGGAGAAGTAAGATCCAGGCCACAAAGGCTCCGTTTTGTATCTGACTCGTTTCTGTTTCAGGCCCCGAGCATATTGCAGTAATTGTGCCCTAGCTGGCAACAAGTCTGGCAAGCAAGCTACGAACAATCTGTTTGTAGAACAATCTATTCAGCAGTTGGCCAGCTGCTTCATCACAGGTGGTGGTCTTTGTTGCTTCATTATTAATAACAGACTGTCGAGGGCAGCATTAATACAAAATCACCTACAGCCTTTCTTCACATATTACTTTTCAGAGACATTCTTGACTCTTTAGAGGTAATAAAGTTAAACTTGCGACCTTAGACAAAACCAGGTTCCTACTTCCAGGAACGTCAGTCTCATTAGACAGATGCGGAAAGCAGTCCAACCTGCCAAAGCAGACAGATCAAATCTGTCTATACATGGTAGAAGGATGTAGGTGATAAGAATTTTGGTTTAAGATGCATGGGAGAGGCCAAAAGCTATCCTGGTGTTAACGCTAGCCTACAGTAAAAGCAAGAAGTGAAGGTGAAAGGATGGCAGGTGATTCAACCCACCCACTTCCAGCATCTGGAAACTCACCTTGGATTTGAAGAGTCCACGACAGTAGTGCCAGATCTGGGTATTCTTGCCATTGAATGGGGATGCGCACACTGACGTTGCTCTTATATCTGCCAGGCTTCCAGCCACCGTCAGATATTTACCTTGGGCTCGGTTCTTCACTCTGAGGTACACTGCTGGCTGCGATAGTGTGAAGGAAGATGGTTATAACACAGAGATTAAGAAAGTCAACATAAGAATGCCTCCCCCTCCATCTTGTATCAGCTTTCTAAAGTGTATGTTCCGTTTCCAGTTTCAGACGAGGATGTTCAATAACATTTTTATTGGAAACAAACGTGCATGTAAAGCAGCAGTAAGTGTTCTTCACATACAGACAGCTGTAAGCAGCAATGGCAGATAGCTGGGATTTTTTAAATGTATTTATGTCTACAGAACCAATTCCTGCGATATGCAAATATCTCTAATTCAGCATGTTTCACTCATTCCACAAGCTTTTTACTCCCAGTACACAAAACTTACCGAGTGACATATTCAGCAACTTCAGCCCCTGTTAACTGGAAGGTACGGCAGAGTGTTACGCCATTGCTTTTGAACATACATGGAAAACAAGGTTCTAACTTGGCATCCCTGTTTACTCAAAAAATGAGGAGATTTTGTAGGGCTACTCCAGGGGTCAAGCTTTTGCTCTGTTACTCACTGATTTCAGCACAAATAAAGAGTAGTGAGTTATAAAGGGCAGCTCTGCTGGAACCCCAATTCGGGCATAGTTTTTCTGCCAGGAACTTTGAATCTCCTTTTTTTCAATATTAAAACAAACCCTGAGATACAGACAATAAAGCCTCTATCCCACCAAACATCCATAAACTAAGGTGTATTAGTACAGTGTATAGCTATTCTTGACAAGGAAGGGATCATATTATGAAGTCACAGAGCCAAATTCTTGTCTCATTTTGCATAAGTTGCAAATGTTTTGCTTTTTCTTGCAGTACCTCTAACACTGGCAGGCTTGCCTGGTTTTGTAATATTGTAACGGAGACAGAAGTAAGAAATACGAAGTGCACGTTTGTAGAATTACTCTGGTCTCCAAAAAAAAAAAAAACCAAAAAAACCCACACCCATATGCCCACATAGCGTCAAGCACAGGTAGCTGACTGCCCAAACTCAAAGAAGCCCTCACTTTGCAGGATTTAAAACAAACCAAAACCAAACCAAACAAAAAAAAATTGCACAAACCCCAAATGCCAAAGTCCCAGCAAAGTAGCTGAAGTAGGCCTTATAACACTGCTCACTGCTGCAGTGTGAAAAAGGATGCTACCAAATACAAAAGCTCTTCAAATTGCTGGCTGAAGAGAGAATTCTGGTTTTAAGATCAGCACAAATTATTTTCATTATCATTTGCAAAAACAGCCCAAAAGGTATCCTTTGGTAGCTACCGCTTCCAGAGAATTCCATGGCACTGTCAACTTCTTAGACTAACAAATAATTGGGGGGAAAGAAAAAGAGAAATCCTTTACTTTGGGGCATGGGTGGGGGGCAGATAATGCATAGCTAATGCTAAAAATGATTGGTTTTGTTCACTACAACGTTTCTCCAGTTAAATCTAGTGTTTAAAAATAAAGCTGTATTTGTCACTAAGTGGAAACAAGTGGTTCTGTGAGAAGCAGAGCTAAGAAAAACTTTTCCAGGGGGGTTCCTGCTCACAATCCCTGCCCCTCTCCCCTTCCCTTTTCTTAACTGCCCGCATGCTGCCGCCCATCCCACAGCTGCGTGGCGGGGCAGCAGCAACACGTGCTTTGCTTTGGAGCTTATGTGCCTCACTGATTACCTGATGCATCTTGGAAGGGCAGAGAAGCAGAATTGTACCCGCTTTTCCTTGACTGAGGGGCATTTGTCTCAGTCTTGCTTCTCTATCTGCCTTCCACAGAGCTCTTAAGAACTTTGTGGTTTTGAGACCTGAATCTTTGAATGAGACTGAAATCGGCAGTACTTGGGAGTGAGGCAGAGAGGGAAAACCCGGTGGGACCTGCATAAACTTTGCTGCTTTTAGAAATCCAGGCTACGGCACAATAAAATTTGTTCTTGCTTCCATTTATGTTAATTATGAAACAAGCCAATGTAGAATTGGTTTTCTCATTGGTATTGTTGTATGGCAAAAATGTAAAAATAGAGCATCTACAGAACATGCTAATGAGCCATTCAGAAAAACAAAACTTGGCTCTGAGAAACTAGGAATTGTTTCCCTTTAGGAGCCTAATATAGATCTCAGTAACTGCCACTGGAGGAATTTTCTGCTTCGCTAATCTTCCAGCAGGTCCTTCTGGCTGTCATCATTTGGCCTGATTTAAGGAGTACAATGCACGCCATTATACTTAGTGGTACAGCTGATGCTTGTGCACTAATCCCTGTCCAAAAAAAATTATTGTCATACACTGTTACACTACCTGCTTCATAGGACGAAGAGAGCCAATTACTTTCCAGCCGCTGTGTTCATTCCAGTTTGAAATCTCACTGGGCTCCAGCAGAATCTGCTTTCCCAAAAAATTACATCCCTCGTATGCAATCCACCTGGATACAGAAAAGAGAACACGAAAGACAACATGTTAACCATAGCAAAACAAAACTACAGGCTTGTGGTCAGGGCTGTGCTCTTGAAAGCCCCCGAGCATAGTAGTTGTGTATCAAACCTCTATTACCATGCCACAAAAAGCCTTTGATTTCAGAGGTTTAACTGTTTTGTGTCTAAATTAAGACCTGTTTTCTGTTTGTCTACCTGAAACTTGTAAACTCTCCCCCCCTAGCCTTTTTTTCACCACAAATATGAGAACATCTGCATGAACCCAGATGGGAATAATGCAGGTTTCAGCGGACATGCGTTAGGAAACTAAAGCCACACACCAGACTGAATTACTTCCAGCTTTGCCTGGCTGTACATATTAATTATGAGAGGATATTGTCCAATGGTTTCTTTTGTTACAGTAAAGCTTTTTATAGCTATTCCACTTGTCTGAAAGCGCATACAAAATATTTACTCCAAAACCTATACACTGCTGTAACAGACTTTCCTGTAGCAAATATATCTGAGCCGTGTACATTGTTGAATCCTTTAGCTCAGTGTTAAAGCACCGGCACATACAGACCCCTTGTTATCTGGGTGTCTGCTCAGTAAATACCGGGTTGCTGCTTACAAAGGCAGCCTCAGGATCACAGATGGGTTTTGTTTATATCAATAGGACGTTGTTGTGCAGACACTGAATCCCAAACGCTTGACTCATTAACTCGGCTGAACACAAAGCAAATACTGGTTTCCCCACGTTACCTGTTTTACAGGTCAGCTGCCAAGAACATGAGGGATGGCTGCACTAAGTCAATGAAAAAACAGCCACAAACAGTGCTCACCGCACCTGTAATTGACTTTCCCCATTGCACCTCATTTGGAGAAACTGACAGCCAGCCTTGCTCAGGACTCCACGGAGGCTGAAGCGTGCCAACTGTGAACTGCCTCCTAATGAGGTTGAATCCCTGTTTCTTCAAATTAAGTCCCATACCTCCTGACTAACAGGTATTCAGAGCAGCCTGGCCACCACTGTCTAACACACTCCTGACTTTTTTCTTGCAATGTTTTTCTGTCAAGTCACTCAGAATTCACTTTTAACATTGTTCTGGGAGCATCAAACAGTCCCTGCAGTTTCAAAGCAGACATACATAGGAACCGGACAGGGGACAGACAGGGACAGATGGTTACAGTATCATAGAATGGTTTAGGTTGGAAGGGCCCTTGAAGATCATCTAGTCCCACCCCCCCTGCCATGGGCAGGGACACCTCCCACCAGACCAGGTTGCTCAAAGCTCCATCCAGCCTGGCCTTGAACACCTCCAGGGATGGGGCAGCCACAGCTTCTCTGGGCAACCTGTGCCAGTGCCTCACCACCCTCACAGTGAAAATTTGTTTCCTCAAACCTAATCTAAATCTACTCTCTTCCAGTTTGAAGCCATTCCCCTTTGTCCTATCACTACAGGCCCCTGTAAAAAGTCCTTCCCCAGCTCTCCTGTAGGCCCCCTTTAGGTACTGGGAGGCTGCTATAAGGTCTCCCTGGTAATAACCACATGAAGCCAGGCTGGGCTTCTGGCATTCCGCGACACAGACAAAACACATCTCGGCTCTCAGGCAGACCCACAGCCTCCGCTGTGCCATCTTTCCCCCACCTTCGAGTTCCTCAGACCCCAGCCCCATTTGCCAAGCCCCAGTCCAGGCTAGTGCCATTTCTGACCGAGGTGGTCACTTGGCTCAGGAAGGATCCTTGTACCTAAGCCATCAGTATGTTTACATAAATCTCTTGTCATTTGTCTAAAGCTGACAGTAGGCTTTTGGGGCAAGGAGCCAAAAAGCCTCTAAATCGGCCTTCCCGAACTCTTGATCACAGACAAGGCAAACAAACCCTCTAGGACATCCCACAGACTTCTCATGATCACCTGCCACCCTCAGCTTTTAGCCTACCTATCTGCAGCGTGGGATGGGGACAGGCTGTGGAGGTCTGTTTCCTCACGTGACAAGGAGCTCAGAGGAAGCCCAGCCATTCTGCCCCGACCCCTCCCAGAGACGGGGAACCAGCTAACCTGGCTGGGATACCCAGAAATGACCAGGAAGTGGGGGAAAGGGCCAACTGTTGTCCTCGCTCTCCTGTGCTTTTTTACCCATGTGCTCCCAAAGCCATCACCCTTCCTTTACAGCCAACTGCACGGGCAAAGTGATTTAATTTCCAGTTCCGCACTCTGAGAGGGCAAAGAAAGCTCACAGAGACATTCCCCAACAGGACACACTTTAGACTGTAACACCTCCACAGAGGTGTGAAGATTTACACACTCCCACCAGAAATAAATCAGATGTTCCTCCCAGAGAAGGCCTTTCCTCCTCCACCCTAGCACAGATCATGGGCAATGAGGGTATGCTGTTCTCAGCCTCAAACAGCAGCTGCTTGCCACTCTCACCTGGGGCACCTCAAGGTAACAGCAGCACGCGATCACTCACTCTGTATATTTTCAGCAGGGGCTCAGGATGGAAGTGGCACAGATGGTTGGGACTAGAATTCATAGTGAACTGGCAAAGCTCTGTGGGGAAGCTTGTATTCACTAGGGGCCCACAGCTAAAGTCAACTGCCACTGACGGCTCTTAAAGAAAGGGAGGTTCAATCCTTAACCAACCTTTCAAGAAAACACTTGTGAAATTCCTGCAAGAAAACGGTCCACGGTGCTCTGGAGCATTAGCTATGTTAGGCTTAGCCTTTGTACCAACCTCAAAGAATCAGAGGAGTGCTCAGCAGCGTTATCACAGACATCCACAGAAGGGTTTTGACTTCTAGGTGGTAACAGACTAGATGTGTTTGAAAAATTCACCAGAAGAGTAACAACAGAGATATACCTAAGCGTGAACAGTCTACACTAATTCCTTGCCCAATTAGTTCAAATTTTGCATGGTTTTGGATCTCTCAAGAAAATTACAGCCTTGTCTATGTGAAAAAGTTGGGAAAAGGTTAAAAATAAACACAATAAATGCGTGTCACATTAGAAGAGCAGTTTCCAGCCAGTCTCAGTTACAGGAGGAGACTCTGCAAGGTATTTGTTGCTGCTGTGGATGTGGAGGCTGAAAACCTGTCCAAGAGAGAATACTTGAGAGTTTTTCCAAAAGGTGAAAGGAGAAGACACAGAAGAGGTTACAAGGTCACTTCTGCAGATGCAAAATGGTTTTCACAGAAGACCTTGAGTGTGTATTCACCCTCAAGGAGGGGGGTTAAACTAATACCAGAAGCAAATTACTGTTCCAGCTGTCAGATCCGCCCCGAGCTTCTCTCAGAAGCTGCTGCCTCTTTGTCAGCTGATCAGCATGTCAAGCTTCAGTGAACCACTGCCGTGGTTTATGTTAAATCACTGCACTTTACAGGTGGTATTTTATAGCTAGTTAATAAAGGCAGTCTGAGTTTACCTTTGTAAGTCAGCAATCAAAACTTAGTTACTTTTGGTTCCTGGTTTGAACAACAGGCTCTATTGTTCATTACTTACAGGGATATAAGGATGTTTCTTACGGGGGAAATATAACCTCTGCCCAGAACTTTTGTTCATTTTGAGTCCTGAGACAAAAAGTGGGTCTAGCATTCAACCGCATTTTTGTATTTTATATTGTCTCAAAATAAAAGTTAGAACGTAAAACTTATCCTATGAAAAAAGCAGTAACTGGGAGAAAATGCATGCTCGGTATTAGCTCCTATAATGCAAAGCTGACAAGACTATTTCTCCCATACTTACAATCCACTTCTCACCCATACAGACTGAGTGTAAAAATGAAGGTCCTCATTCAAAACAGAATTGACAGGTTCACTGAAGTTCAGCTCTCTGCCCTTGCAGCATTCCAGAGCGAACAGACTGATGGAGGGCTCAGCAAAAACCTGGGGGGGTAGGAGAAAAAAAAAAAAAAAGCAAAGTTTTAGTTTTATCAGGAATAGTCTAACTTCAGTTGTTAGGTATGATGCGCACATTTGCCCACTTCAGTTTAATTTCCGCATGCTTTTAGGTTAGATCATGCTCCCTCAGCAAATGTAACAGCAAGGACAAAAAAAATGTGCATCCATCAACAAAGCACACAGAGCTGAAACACACTGGATTTATCAGTGGCTTTGTCATCACCGTATAGTGCCCCACTGACACAGGCCAGACACAGCGAGTCGCTTCGAGATGCAGAGGCCTCTGCATTTGAAAAATCTCCTTTTGATCTGATTTGTATGATCAGGGCCTTGATTCCTTTTCATAAATCCAGTTTATTTATTTATTGATGGAACACGTTACAGCAGTAGTTTTCATGGTGACCTGCAGATTGCATCTAAAGTAGTGAGGCAAATCGCAAGTCTATTGTCCATAGAATTTAATGAGCAGTGGTTGGAAAAAATCTTAGGGATATGCAAATTGGAAAAGCTTAAACACATCAGAACTCAGAAGTTCTCCATTTTTAACAGACATTCCTATTTTTCTTCTCACAATCTTGAAGAAATAGCATAATTAGGAACGCCTTCAACCTCATTTAGAATTGCAACATTTTTCATTTAGTGTGCTTTTCTACAGTTGAGAGATTGCCTATGAAAGCAAATAAAAGGATCAGTTTGCACGAAAATGTGGTACAGCTGTAAGATCAGCAGAAAAGCACAGAAGGAGCAGATTTAAATATGCGAAGTCTGTGCCTTTGTACAAGGAACACTTGTACAATTTTGCAGCATTTTTAACCTAAAACCATAAGGGAAGTATAGTAACCAAAATCATAAGCACTTGTCATTTATATCTTGATGCAGCTGGTAAAGGAAGAGGGAATACGTCTGAACAACTGCTTCAATTAGCAGCCTCTCCAAGGAAGTCACCTTGTTCTTCAGAGATGTTACCCCGAGATAGCTGGCCCAGGCAAAAGGTAGGATTTCTTGTCCAGCAAAGACATGGCCTCAGGTGGAATGAATGAAACAAAATCTTGAATTAAAGTTGACACAGGCACTGAGTAATTAAGAGAACTTAACTTTCATGTTTGAAGAGGCACATGTATTGTAGTGAAGTGTCTCTGAAGAGCTCAGTGGTGATTCAGGACTTACGAATTTACTGGCACTGACTCAGTGCACTTGGTATGTAACTGGTTGTTCAAATCCTGCCTCAGAGAAATTGCTTTCCTCTGCTGACCAGTGCAGGGACAATGTAAGTCATGCAACACTGCACGGACAGGGAATTTGCTGAGACATTTTAAAGAAGAGCCTGGGATCATTCGCATGGAGAGGTTTTGAAAGCCCACTGCACTCCAAAAAAACTAACATTACAAACCAGAAAGAGATTAAAACCCATACCGTTTTTATTTCGGAATGTCTGTTCTTCCCACCTGCCTTCTGCTGGATGAGGTGGGTCAAATTTACAGTGTGTGTTTAAAGGCTTGCTTTGAAATCTAGACCAGCAGACCTAGTGCAGGCAGCTACTTCTCAGGTTGTTTTGGTCAGCAATGCAGTAGCATCGTGCTCAAGTTTGCCAGAGCCTACTCTCTTGGCACTGGCTTTCACCTGACTGGAGACCAGAAGCCATGTCCAGAGCAGGTCCAACAGGGAAAAATTTCACAAGTGCATTAGTAAGCATGAGAAACACCATTTGGCATCCTTGTTGCTAGACATTGTTACCAAAGCCTAAAATTTATCCTGCTGTTGCAATATTCAGTATGTTACGAGACAGAGATGCTGTACTAGATGGACAAGTCAGCTGATCCCGCATATCCATTTATATGCCAAGAATCAGAACAGCATATTGGTGGAGTCAATTAAAATTACTCTAGCTCTCATGTGATTAAGACTGTTTGAGCTTCATGGGCCTGAGAAAGCCCTGTCTGGTTGCTCAGAGTCCCACCCAGCCTGTCGCTACGCAGCAGACGTTGCATCAATGAAACACAAACACAACCAATCACAAGGACCGATGCCACCTCTCCAGTGAGACCTCAGCAGGACTCCAGTGATCTTGGCACAGACGTGAAACACAGAAAAAGAAAACATGCTGCTGTCTCAAGCACTGAAGCGCTCATATTTCCATAACCATATATAGAGCAATGAGCTGATTACTCACTTTATATATACCGTTTTATACCAACAGCTGGCAGCAGTGACTTGGCCTGGCTTTTTTCTCTGATTTTGTTTTCATAGCTCCATGGAAACTACCAACAGTAAAAAACAAGGTTTTGAGGCTGTGCTGTTACGCTTACTACAGAGGCATCTTGCTCCCACCCTTCCTTGCAGAAGGCTGAGGTGCACTTTCACCCATTTTCAGGCTGAAGTGTGATCACTGATAGGTAAGTGAGACTGACAAAGTCAGTTTTCTTCACCAAGGCCCAATCCTGACAGGCCAGGGAGGAACGGAGCTCTCCGAGAGCCAGAGGAAGGGCAACCGGGCAGAGAATACAAGAGGGGACAACCTCGGATTGTGGCGTTGCTTTAGGTGGACCCCAGTCCCCGATTTCAAAAGGTGAGCTAAAGACATCTGCATTTACCCACAACTGGCAAATCATTGCCATATCTAGGTCAGGATTACCTTAGCTTCCTTTTGTAGTTATTTCAAGGAAAATGCCTGAAATGCCCTCCTTTGGGGAAAGCTTGCCAATTGCAAGAATGACAAAGCACTAAAGAATTACTTGGGCTGATCTTTGCGAGTTAAGGAACTAATTGCCTTGCTTAAACCAGCACCAATAAAGTTTCAAGAGGTTTTACTTGTCCTGTTTTTTAATGCCAGTGTTCAGGAAGAAACTTGAAGAGATTTAATATATTCAAGAGGCCGGTGATTAAGGAAGGCTATATTTACATAGCATTTCAAGATATAAGCAGCCTTGTGAACTGTTAAATACAGTGACGTTCTTTACTTAACAGGTGTGGTAGTCTATGGCTAATACAGCACGTGATGGCATGAAAATGACACAGCTTTTTTCCCTCCCCACTGTGTAATTTCAGGGGCTGAAAGGCAAGCCGTGGAAATCCACATACTAAAAATCTCTAACACAGTTCAACTCAGCTCTGGCTTTCCCTTCAATGACTTCCACCTTTTTTTTTAAACAGAGAGAAGCTGTACACTACAAACTCTGCACAATTCAAAACAGAATTTTATACTTCACCAGTTCAGAAAAAATGCAATGCATGCCTGAAGCGTTAGACATCAAACAAAGATCAGTGCGAGATGAGCTTCCTTTCAAATGCCTTTGGTTCCCAGTGCAAGGCTCAGGTGCTTGACCCACTGAAAAGCCATAGTTTACAGACACAAAGTAGCTAACAAAAACGTGCTACAACACTGCGCAAGTGAACTTGCACACATGCTTATAATAAAAACAAGTATAATTTTAGCTATGGATAACATACGGATAATTTTTCATTATGAATGTTGTTAAAATTATTACTAATTACTAAAAGCCCTTTTGAGACAGGCTCACCCCAAAACGTATTTTTCCTTGCACTTTTTTTTGCAAACTTAGATTTTACAAACTTTGACGGGAAAGCCTAATAAAGCCAAAGAAAGAAATCCACAGGGCCAGACTAAAGCATGACTGTAACCCACTCATGGCAAGGGCTGGTACACTTCCCCACTTCGCGTCCCTGCTGACCCGCTGCTATGCGAACAACATTCGCCAGAGCCTTAACTGGAGGAGCCTCACAGCTGTACTACAACATCCTTGGAAAAATCTTTACTCTTCAGTCTTGGGTAACTCATCATTTACAACTGTCTTTACTGAAGCTGCGCTCGCCTGGCTACACCCTTCAGTGTGGGAAGGATGCCCAGCTGAGGAAGATGAATACAGTTCTGGATGACAGTAACACCCCCGGTCCAGTCCCAGCTACACAAAATGACTCATTGCCTGGCCCTGGGAAACACCGATTAATTTTTGTATCTGATTTCATTATTTGCCTCACAGCAATGCTGGGGAGATTAGTTAACACCTATATTTAACTTAGAAAAGATAATAAAATATAGAAATACAGGAAATATCATTATCGATCAGAGCAAGAATAAGGAATGCCTCAAAAGAAAAAGAAAAAAATAAAAGGCGTTGTCAAACCTACAACCCAGATCTCATTTTTATTTTAGAAACTACGAGATTGGTTTAACTTTAGGGCTGAAGTTAACATTTTAGAAGGAAAACTAATTGCTCACTGCAACAATCCTGAATACTCTTGTCCATGTAAGTCACACCAGATATTTATATATAGAGTTTGACAAAACAACATGCCTGAGAAAAGGCAGCATTGGAGCTGAACTCCCCTTTGTAAGAACATCTTGTAAGGGTTTCTACCCCAGAAGATTAACCTCTTCAAGCAACAAACTCTGGGCAAATGTCCCAATAAGCAACCATGGCACTATAAATAGCCCAGCTGACTTCACCCGCTCTCTTGCCACCAGGCAAGCGGCCCACGCTTTCCTTTTCATGAATTCATGGCAATGCAAAAGGCAAGTCCTTGCTGATGCAGGCATGGAAACCTGCACCTCTGCAGCAAATGCAGCAGCCCTTAATCTGTGCTATGCTTTTATCCAGAGCGGCTATCACCAACAATACCAGCAAATTCCATACACGAGCATTTCTTAAAGACTGCTTTGGGATTTTTAGATGAAAGGAGACAATTAGAGGCAAGTTACATTAGTTCCAGTGTTCTTACCAGTACTGCTAAATAGCTGTGTACCCTTCTAATGTTAAGTGGACTTCTAAAGTGTGTAACTGCCTGTTCACTTAAAGAAATATGTTCCTGTGAGATATACTTTCTAGCATATTTTCCCCACTTAAAACATAAAAAAGACTCATTGGTCTTTCAGAAGCATTCCCCTTCTCAGAAGGGAAAAGGCCATGTAACACATCGCTATTCAATATGCAATCTACATTAATACATGGGTATTGCAACACTTGTTTTCTTCCTAGAATACCGAAAACAAAGGACATTATTTTTTTATTATCAAGGTGCTTTGCTCCTTCTTTGTATCCTCTCATTAACCTATAGCTTTTCTTGAATGTTCCCAGGAGGACAGAACAGTCCAGTCTGAATTTGGGCGAAAGGGAACAGCATGGAAATAATACAGGTAGGGTCTCCTAAAGATTTAGCTTGAGTATTATACACATCAGAGAATAAGCCAATATGGGAAAGAGGTTCCTGGGAATATGGGAACACCTTCCCCACTCTCCTTATGACCCTACCTAACCTTTGCTACTTCCCGAACAAAGAGTAGGGGAAACTGGTTGCAAAGATGTGCTTAATTCCTCTATGACACCAATGCGTAATAAATGGGGAAATAACCAAAGTGGAACTACATTAATTTGAATTTCTTAGGAAATGGGGGAGTATGTGTGGAGGGGGTGGGAGTAGCATGCCATACTTGAAATGACAACTTCACTTTTCAACAAAGAACCCATAAAACATCCCTCCAAGAGCTAAAGGTTAGAACAAAAGCTAGCCAACCTAAAATACTGTCATCACAGTGAAGAAATCAGACCATTGCTAGTCTGAGCCCGTTTTCTTATCCAAATTAATTTTGCGTTGCTCTGAAGGTTTTGTTGTTTGTTTTTTTTCTATTTTAATTGGGCCAACTCTGTGATTTAGAATGAGATTTTTCATTTTGTTATGTGATTAAGCTTTTAAACAAGCAAACTATATTTCTGGAAATTTTAAAGCTCAAAACTAGAAAGTTTACTTTCCTAAAAAAATTTCCTTATTTTTTTCATTTAGAACATTTGCTGTATTTGTTTGCTGCATTTTCCAGAGAAACTATTCCCTTAAACCCTTTCCTTATCTTCAACTGGTTGATCAATTTAAAAAAAAAAAAAATCAGTCAAGGCTTTGCAGAAGTTCTTAGCTGTTTCACATAGATTAGGTTGTTAATGTGTCATCACTCAGTCACAAAAGTCCTTCTGCCACCTTACAGTATTGTTCCGTCAGGTCACCAAAGCACACCCACGCCATGAAAGAGCACTACAAGTACCTAACTTCAGTCCTCAAATTCTCCTTCCAAAATGGAGAGCCCAGAAAATCTTGTCGCAGCTGACAACATCCCAAAACCCCCTCAAAACTGTTACAGATTTTAAGTGAAAACTCAAGAAGTTACACTGAAGGTATTGCTACATGCAATAGCAAAACCACTGCTAGATGTTCCTTTTAGTGACCGGAACAGATAGGAACAGAAAGGGCATCCTAATTCAGGGTCAGATGCAGAAATTGGTGTGGATACACACCCAAGCTGCATACCCCGCAGCTGTCAGCAGCTGTGATGACTGCTATGCTTCACTGCTGCTTTGGAGTTAGCCTCATACAAAGAATCTATATTCTTACACACACCCTGCAGATGAAGGCCCAGAGTTGAGACTTCACTCAGCTGTACAGTATCAAGGTAAACATATAGTTAATAATCATTAAAATCTTGCAAATCAGAAAGGGACTACCCAGATTCTGCATCCCCATTTCCTCCAGAAGATTTGTTCTCCTATCCCAAAGGACTGGCTGAAACAACCTATTGCTAAAATATATAGCTGGACCAC
Source organism: Charadrius vociferus (assembly GCF_000708025.1). NCBI lineage: Eukaryota > Metazoa > Chordata > Aves > Charadriiformes > Charadriidae > Charadrius > Charadrius vociferus. The sequence continues at coordinate 3,184,090 of NW_009649568.1, forward strand.
ACCTACACCAGTCAATGGACTTAAACTGATTTCAAAGGCTGGTAATGAGCAAGCCTTATAAGTCCTTTGTACTGCTAAAAGCGTATTTCCCCCCCCGCCCCCGGCCTCTGCCAGCACCCCGCATGGGCCTCTACTAGTCAACATCTGGGATGCAGAAACCTCACACAGTGAAGCAATACATGGCTCCCCCGGCGTGAGAGTCCTTTCAACAGTTACACTTACAGCAAATACATGCACTTAAAGGAGAGCAGGAGACAATGCACATTCGGGTCTTGGTGTTGGGGATAAACATTCTCCCACTTACACATGAGCTATCGAGCTACCTTAGGTCTGAAACTGGGCTAGTACAATGGAACAGCTGAACAATGGAAGGGGTTGCCAATGTCACAACTGAATTCAGTAAGGCTATACAACAATTCCACTTGGGAATATGCTTGCCGGTCTCTTGAATGAGCTAACAGAAATATCTTGTAATAAAAAGGGCTCTGTTCCAAGAACCGTGCATTGCGGACAATGCACAGAATTAACTACGGCTGTTTCTGACCACTGATCAAACTTACTGCTGCGTGCTTAACATCATGTCTGTACTACACAATGCCTCTGAGCACTGTCCTGTGCGACTAGCGTACACAATGTGTTAGGGGACTGATGAGGGCATTTATTTGTAAAACAGGTGTGGTTCAACAGCATTTTATGCTGTTTAGTGCCTCGATTTTGTGAAATACAAGGGCTCCTATTTGCAAGAGAGGAACTGAACTAAGAGGTACAAGCCCCTTACAAAGTACAGGAAGACGTGTGTAACCTTCCCACACACAGCCTGCCAAGCACACTTCTCCCAGGACTTGGCCCTCGGTAATCATGGGCTGCCAGTAGCTTCCTACTATGCCAAACTGCATAGTTCCTTCCCTATGACATTACAGGCTAGGGGATTTGGATGAGACCTACCATTTCAAGTCAAAACTTCACTCTGATTTAGCAGAGCAGAGTCCAAAAGCCTAACGTGAAAAGAAGATCTTTAATCTGAAAACCAGGCTCTCCGCAGGTGGGAAGTTATAGCTCCACTGAAATCACTGTATCTATGTAACCTGGTGAAAAGACCAGCTCTCAAACTCCAGTTGTACATCGTTCCCACCGTGCCCACAGCTTTGGGTGTTCATTTTTTTTTTGGTTTAGTTTTTTTTTTGTTTGTTGTCATTTGTTTTTAAAAAATCTGTTCACAAATAGAAAAGAGGACTTTAACACTTGAAGAAAAATGAATTGCGTAACCTTTAAAGTCTGGTTTCGCAAGAGTTCCATTGAAGGGCACGCATCACATAGGCTGAATTTGTGTTCTGTGATCAGGGAAGGAGGAAGAGGTTTGGAGAAGTTGGTCAGTGCTAGAGAGGAGTGGGCAGAGCAGCCACTTGCTTCTCTTATACCAACAGTTAATCTTTTATGCTCTTACATAGAGCATACCAAGATATGGAGCAATGGCTCAAACAGCAAGACTCCAGAGGCATATGTCCTGTGTGCAGGATAACAACAGGATCCAAAAAGCTGTATCTCTCTTGTACTGGATAGTAGTATGCAATCCTATCCAATCTCCTGACCATAGAGGACCTCCTATCTCACCTTACTGCTACAATAGGTCGCTCGACTGCAGTTTGTGTCCTTGGGTAGTACAACCAACATGACCCGAAAGTCACAGGAAGACTATATGCATGTGTAATATGTACTTGTCCTGTACCTCAGAAGTCACCAAGACAAAGGATGGCCACATGAGCTTTGGACTGGACTATCTGATGTGTCATACAGACAGGCCATACACGTGATATATTATACCACTTTATTGACACATGGTTAGAGATGCCATTAGGAGGTGAAAACCATTTTTGTATTTCTGTGAAATAGTTAGCAATTAAACGGATTATGGCAAGTATATGCTACCTTGTAATTTCATTTTTTGTCTTCTGTGCGTACTTGGCTTTAAGTCTGAACCTTGGCTGTAAGCCTAATAAAACAAGTCCTGCATACTTGGACACCATGACAAAATCAATCTCACTGCCTACTAAGCTGCTGAGCTGTATTATAAAGACCAGTGAGAAAAAGGGCAACCAATGCAACTCATACAAAATAGCAACTTTGAGCCCAGAACACCCAAGACTGTGTGCCTACAAGTGACCACATGCAAGCACACATGCAGCCTGGCTTGTTCCTAACCCAAAAAATCGCATAAGCCAAGAAAACAAACTTCACTGTTTTCCCTGAGTGGGAGTTTGTTTAGCACAAGCACTTGCTTCAGACATCTGACTCGGAAAAGTGTTCCAAAACATTATTTTTTTAAAATAAAGTCCTTACATATTCAATAGGCTTGACGGATTTGATCGTAGCAGTCGGGCAGCCACAGGAACTGAGGTCAACATAGAGGCCTTCTTCCAGCACACAGTGATTGTCAGTGATTTCCCCTTGATAATACAGGAGCCAACTGCAAGAATAACATAACAAAAAAGATTAGCTGCTCTAGCTGCTCATTAACAGTGAGGGGTTTTTTTTCAAGATTTAATATTTGCTAAGGAAATAAGGAATAAAAAATTTGTTTGTTCTTGTTAAGCTTAAAGGTAAGGTGACTTGAAAGGCTATGCCACAAAGCAACCAAAGCAGCAAAATCAAATCACGTGGTACAGAAATCTCAGTTCCAGAGTCAAACGACGCGAGTGGAATGCAGACACTTCTACTGTACCAAGTTCTCAAAATCTGGAATAAATTCTAACTAGAGTTAAAAAAAGAATCACAGTAACTGTGCAAACTTCCCACAGGGAAAGCAAAATGCATACTACCCAAACCAATGACAGTTCAACAGTTACTGAGATGCACTGCAAGACAAAGGGTCTAAGACATGATGGAATATGATGGCTATGTGTTATGCACTTTCAGCTGTCTGAAATTTAGTAGCGTTCCAAAAAAATTTTCGTATTACTTAAAATGGTGGCGTGTAAAACAACAGACTTACCATCCTCGAAGAACCTTAAAAGAACATGGTATGAATGATGTAAAATCAGAAACTTCTGCTGTGAAATCTATACATGCTCCTTGGAAATGTGTATTACTGAAAGCTTTGAGCTACAAGAACAAAACAAAACAAAACCAATGACTAGAAGGAAAATGAATGCATTATCATTAATGTAAACAGAGATAGCTGTGCTTTTAGAGAAGTACCCATTCAATTCACACAGATACAATACAAAGAATGAATTCTCATTTAAGGAATCTTTTACTCTTCTACAGCTGCTTTCTTTTTAGAAAGATCAAGTGCTTTATCGTCTCTGGGTCTGGTACAGGATGCTTCCCAGTGATGCTAAGGCAGTGGTATCAAGCATAAGTTGAACTGCAGCAGCAGAGGGCCCAGAGAAAAAGAGATGGCTAGCACTGAAGGATGTTATCTTCCATCCAAAGTACCCCTGAACTGCAGCTAACTCTTGCTACAGCTCAGCAATCCAGTGTTCAAAACAGGACAGGGAAGCGTTGGTCAAAAAGATACTGTTGACAAAATGCCTTGGAATCTTCTGCGACCACACCGATCGCAGTTAGTTTCTTATCTAAGAACTAGCAGGAGAATTTCTGGGAGAACTGGGTACAGCCTGGTAGATGCACCATGAACTTCTGAAGTTCAGCTAAGCTTTTTTTCTGTGTCATGGTGAAGCACTTCAAGCCACATTGAACCATACCCTACCAGTAAGATGTGATCAATTCACCCTAAAAAAGCAGTAAGGTTGAAAGTGTTGTAGTAAAAGAAAAAAAAGAAAAAAAAGGAAAAAAATAGTATGATATAGCCTATGATCTATAGCAAAGTCGCCTAGAATTCTGTAGCCTTGGACTGCCACTGTGTAACTGAGGTAAATTTCACTTCAAGGCCTGAAAGGAAGGCTGGAAAAGAATGAAAGATTTAACTGTATCGAAAGAACAGCTCATATTCTGTAATGGAAGAAAAACATGATGGCTGTTGCAAGAGCTACTTCCCCCTTCATGCCCCAAATTGGCCTAGCTTCCTGCCAAAGAAAAGAAATCAAATGCTTTTGCCAGTACAGAGCAAGAAGGCCAAACACAAGTATCAGAAAAGACTTTATGGAAAAGCTCAGTCTGTGTTTTTAAAAGAAATGAATATGTTTCCTGTTAGAAAGAACAAGAAAGGCTCAACCTGGCCTTGCATGCTGTAACTGTAAATTGGAGAACACAAATCAGTTACTATATAAAGTGTAACTGATTTTTCTGTAAATACAATTGCACTTCTATGTCACAAAGCATCTATTTAAGCTGTGATTACATAGTATTTTCTACTCACTTATCTCAAAGTTCTTTATAAAGGAATATATATACACACTGTCTTTTTTTCATAGCCCAGATGCTATGCAAGGCTTTTTAAAAAAGTTCTATAACTCATTTTTATACAGAATATACCTAATCATGAATTATGGTGTTAATTTGACAAAAGCTGGCGTGAAGCACTGATTCCTCAGTAAAAACACTGCATATCTGCAACTAGTCTCAGACTGCAGCTACCTCTATTTTGTCAGGGTTTGACATTACTACACGAGGTTTCGCTTCCTAATAAGTCAATGGACAGCATGTTAAAATACAAGTCATCACAGCAATTATCTCTGGTTCCTAAATCATCTGTACAAGTCAGCGGCTATTTAAAGAGGCTTTGTTCTTGCTGGACAAAACCAAGTTTTACTTTTAATAAACTAAGTGAATGTCTTTTTAGAGTTTGTGATTTCAGCCATTCTTACATTATATGTACTTTGTTTATTAGAGAGCCTGGCAGGAGGAAAAGGTCAGGGGAGTTACTGAGAGATTTAAGAAAATTTAGTTGCTTTTCAATTTCTGACGAGCAACTAAAAACACAAATGAAAAAGAGACACACTTTCGTAGACAGTGAAAACAGTTCCCTTAGCTTAGGCACATGTTTATTAAAGGTGGGAGAATGTATAATCATTCGAAATAACCGGTGTATGGCTTATATAAGGGTCAAACATTAGGATGCTTAAGGATTTGCCAGCTCATACGCACCATGCTTTGAAGTTCCAAACTAAGAGACTGTTCCATACATGGAAACTTTTATTTTACTCTGAATGGGAAATTCTTCATAGTTATCCAAAAGACTGTCCTTTACTTATTCTAAGTGATCAAATGTTTTCCCATAAAAACTTACTTAAAATATTTCCCTTCCTAAGAGAACTGTAGCAATATGAGCAATATTCTTCCTTCCCTAGCTTTAGGGCAGAATCCTATGAAAACCAGGATTGTGATAAATCAGGATAGTATTTTTTATAAACAGCGTTAAGGCTGCTATTAGAGAACACAGAAGGCAAAATACAGTCTAGTACATCTCAGTAATTAAAGGTGACTGAGCATATATACACACAGGGTTTTTTTTCCACATTACTGGAAATAAAAAGACTGTAAAGCACAATTTATTGAAACTTCAAAGGTTTGAATTGATCTTAAAGGTCTGCAAAACTGGATTAAACCACTCAAAGAATAGTTTTTGGTAGATCCCGAAAAAATAGAAGAGTTGAAGATGGAGAGAAAATGATCTTCCACTGTTTGGATCCCACCAGTTTCCTCTGACTTGGTTATTTTATCTGGTATCTTTTATCAAGGCCTTACTGTGAACATACTTACAAGTCTTTGGATTTGGCCGCAAACTGCCATATGAATAGGTCTGGCAGGAAATCAGTGTTTAAGACTAAAATAATACACCAATTATGTCTTCGGACAGGAAACATTTCCTGTAGTCCTGGGTTAATCATAAAACGGTAGAACTAGAATACTTGGAGAAAAAGAAGGGTGTGCTCAACCTGCTATGTAACACAATGTACATATTTCCCACACGCATCCAAGCAAGATTGTGTCCAGGTGACAAAATACTTAAGTTTTCTGAAACAGAACCATTGAGTTCTAAAGTCTCTTTTGTCTGAAAAAACATCATATTTCTTGAAATAAAGTCTTCCAAATTTGATTAATTAAAAGCATGTCATAGAGAGAGAAATATAACCACTGAGGTCATCACTCATGCTAGCAGCATACTCCAGGACAGAAAAAGAGAAGTCAAACAACTAACACAGGAAGGGAGGAGAGTCCTTTTGGGACGGAATGTTGCGGGAGACACAGACCATGCTTGGTGATGAGCACAAACACTTAGAGCAGGTTTTTGTTTCAGAAAGGTATCACAAAGGTAAATTAATGGAACATAAACTTGTAAGATAAGGACCAAAAGTTTAAAACCCTGAACTAAGTCATTCTTGAGATTAAAAGCAAATTATAGGGACCACTTTCTCTTTATAAGCTGTCACCAAGTTAGACACAACTTTGGACAGAATCATCAGAACATATAATAGAAGAGATTTATCATAGATTTATCATAATCAGGATGTGCTCAGTTAAGGTCATATGTTACTGTGAGGAAAAGGGAAGCATGGAGCAAGTGGTGCCAACTCCTTAAGGAGCATCTAGATATGCTTGGGAGACAATCAAAAACAGACTACAAAGACTAAAGACTAGACTAAAAACCCAGCTTCCACTGTTGATGCATCTGTAGGCTTGAAGAGTGCAGTTCAATTTTCTGCAGTTTATACTTTATTCTTCACCTCATATGTGAAGAAAATAGTGACAAACCAGAGACAATGAAAAACAACAGAAAGAAAATATGCCACAAAGAGAAGGATGAATGTATGTGATAGGAAGTTCCCAGAAACAGGAAGGCGAGGAAAATAAATAGCTATAGAGATCCAAAGTCACTCAAAACCTACTGAGCTGCTTGCATTTTTGAGGACAGAATACTCAAGGGTATGATCTGGAATAAAGCAAAGAGCAGAACATTAGCAAACTTAACCTTTGTGCATCTACCAGTTTCCTCCATCAATGGTCTGCTGTATGGAGATGATAATACTGAGGTATCACCTGAAGCATGACATTCAAAATTACCTGTATTTAATTATTAAATGTAGTTTAGTACTAGAGACTTATATAATGTCAACATACCAAATGTGGAGGCTCATTCGTTCCAAGTGGTTCCTGCAATAATAAATATATACACATGCATATAAATAAATAAAATTAATTAATTTCCTAGAAGACATGTCAAGTTCCTGAAATTTGTTAATTATGAACTCAAAAGCAGAGAAAAACACACTTCCTAGGCTCTTGGCACAATTCTCTTCCCCAGCCTCCACCATTCAGCTGCCTGTAAACTCACAACTACCTGCCTGACTGTTCAGTGCCTTTCCACACAGAGAACTTGCATCAGCGTTAATTAGTTCATATAATGTGGATTAGAGCCCATGTCAATGTCTCCGTATTTATTTTAAGTCTATTTCTTGAAAAAAGACAGAATTAAAAACAATCGAAGACTGTGACACCTCTTTCAACACGTGCTCTTCAAAATAAGGTTAAATGTTCCTTTCCTATTTTCAGTGCAGTAGTATCATTTATTATATGCTTATTACTGAGGATTGTCTCTGTTTTGCATTAGCGTTTTGACAGTTCTAGCACTAATCTATTTGGGCAAGGTGCACTACCTTGGATTTAATAACAGATTAAAATATTTCCTATCTTTATTCACTATACGTATTACAAATATTTTAGCATAAAAATAAGAAAATAAAATAATCAGACCTCTATTATACAAAACCGGTACGGGCCAGATAAATTCTCAAGTATTTTTACACCCATTATGAATTAGGCATTATAAATTACTATGTTTCAAGGCAAATCAATCTTTCCAGGCCAAGTTATTCTTTCCATGAATGCAGTCGGCCAAAGGGAAGTTCTTATGAGATGTTCCTGAGAACCTCTCAACCAACTGAAAGATCCAGAGTGTCGATTTCAGTCTCCATCCTGAACAGACTCATGTCATTCACAAGGGTCTTGAAATTATTTCCAAGTAAATAGACAAATTGATTAAACAGCACAGCCCACATTATAACATTACTGTATGCTCTGAACTCCAAAGCTCTCATTTCTTTTAAGTTTCCCCCTTAACAAGTTCTGGTAACTCACCAACTTAATAGGTCGAATTGACATGATGACTTTACTAGATCCACCCCAGTCAAAGAAACATTTGTATTTTCCTTTCTCCAATACATATTGATCTCCACAGAAATATTTCTGCTGATATGCGACCCACCTGGAGAATGACACAAAAATTAAACTGAAATAAACTGAAAACATCACGTTTTTCTGTTTAGTTTGATGTAAATACTAACGAGTTAAATAGAACAACTTTTGTTGGAGTTTTCTTGGTAAGTCCATCTGACAGACAGCGTAACATTAAACCCAGTAAGAGACACATAATTGTAACACGCTTGATTTCTGCTTTTACTTCGCAAACACTACTTTGACAAACATACAACTTCGGGTCTCTGCCTTTCTATCAAATACACATTCAGCATGAGATGCTGCCTCGCTTTGAAGCCCAGAGGAAAGGCACTTAACTGACAAGTTTTTGAACCTCTCTCAGTGGAATCTTTACCTGTTCAGCACCACCCCCATCAGACAGGTCTTTCTTCCAACTTTTCCAGTTAGATTTAAGAAACAATGGTGTAAGAAGAAAGAGAAGTAAATGAGGAAGCCTTGATAAGACGAGATAAAGCAAAAACTTGCAATGGGTGGCAGTTCAAGCTTCTTCCACCCTGCTTTCCCTGTTGCAATTTAAGAAGAAAGAAACCACCAACTACATGAAACCGAGGGTACCTCTAGCCCTGCACGCACTCTTTGGCAGTGGCAGAAGTAGACGGAGCTAGTAAGAGAGACGGTGCTAACTTAGCCACTTTTAGTGGTGCGTTCCTTAGTCACCCAGCACCCGGGACTGTTATATTAGGGATATTTCATGCCAAGCATTCTATTCTTTCCTAGTCCTTTTAGCACCTATTTATGACTCTTTGTCATTAATTTGTCTAATGCTTTTTTAAACCTCCTGGTGCCATCTGCTACCACAGCCTCCTTCAGCAGCAAGTTCCAGAAATTCACTGCCTCTGGTACAAGAAAGGCTTTTTGCTCCCCACCTCTAAATCTGTTTTAAAGCAATCTTCAGCTAGTTCTGTAAAGCATCCCCCAATTGTTGTCATGCAGGACTCTGAACGCTGCTTGTCTACCACCTTCAGGATTTTGCAGATCTCATTCATACCTCTTCTCAGCCATCTCTTCTCCAATTCAGTCCCAGCCTTTCATCCTTGTACCTCATCTGCATGAGACACTAATATCCAGTCTCTACGTGTACAGTTCAAATCCCCCGCTATGTCCTAGCTTTTTTAGTCTCACTTAACTGTTGTTGACCCCTAATCACCATCACCATTAGGGTAGGTATGACAATGTTAATACTGCACTTTTAAAATTACTATTAAAGTCTGGAATTTCCACCCACATGATTCCATAGGGCTCTTTTCCCATAGCGTATTTTATGTTTTAGCACTTGTTATCATTCTTCATGTACAGTACCACTCCCTTGCCTATAATAGCTTACTCTATCATTCCTACAGAGTTGGTAGCTCCTCTGCTTATCCTTCCTGTGAATCTCTGCAGTATCTGTTATATCAGAGCTGTTACTTCATGCCAAGCATTCTAGTTCCCCCACACTATTTTTTAGGCTTCTCACTTTTAAGTTTTGTCCTTGCTCCATCAGTTAACATTGCATGTGTCTGTCAACAGACACTGCAGACTGTCTAATTCACCTTCTTTATCTACTGCAATTGTGCTGTTTATTTTCCTCCTGGACTTCACATATGCACACCGAAAGTTAGCCAAGTCCACCCTGTAGGCTGTATCAGCTTGAACCAGGTACTCTTCCATACCTTTTGGGTTAAACCCCTGCTTTTATTTTAAATAGTTCTCTAAAAAGTTGCAATTTTCAGTGCCAGCAGCCTGACTTTATCATGAATAAGGCACAGCTCATCCTTTCTGTACAACCTCCATCTGTCCCAAAAGGTATCCCCAATTCCTAACATGCCTAAAATCCCTCTTCTGCACCACTGCCAAAGCTCCTGTACCATGAAACTGCAGGCTGTGTGACTTCTGGGGGAACATCACAAGCTTTCTCTAGTAACAAAAATGCCCAGTTCCAAATCGAGGTGTAGGCATGAGATTTAGAGAAAACTAAGATTTTTTTTCTTCCATTTACCAAGGAAACTGAAAGAAACATTGTTCTCCCCCAATTGTTTACCACCTGTACCATGTGAAAAATATTTTGTCAGAAGTTGCACCCAAACCCAACTGTGCACAAAAATACTTATGTACATATATTTCAGTAGACTTACACTCCACTTCTCACAAGAATCGACCTCGTCTCTGGGCCAAATCCAGCCTGCTCCAAATCAGGGATTTCTTCATTGATGATGTCTAACGCTTTCCCATCTTCATCATCAGACTGAAAAAGTGCCACTGATGATTCTATGAAATCCTAAGAGGCAGCATAGCAGTTAGAAGACAGGCTGTCACAGCTTAGTGACACTTCACAACATAAAACATTTTGCAAAAAAGTTGCAGCCTGAAAGACAATGTTTTATATAGCAGTGAAGGGACTTGGGTCCCTTGTATGGATCTTTACGGGGTATTTTGGTGTCTAAGTGCCTAGAGCTGGAAGCCTGGCAATCTGACGTGGCCTTCAGTGGTTTCCACTGAAAAGGGGAAGAACCTGCTGCCCCTCAGCACCATCCTTTCCTCTACGAGGATGACAGAGTCCAAAGACGCTTGCGTGGTAAAGAGAAGGGTTGGGGATTTAGCATTGATCTTCCAACAGCTTCACAAACGACTGCTTGACACACTACCACGACTTTAGCCTTTTACTTCAAGTTCTCCCTCCTCATCCCTTCCCAGCTACAAGGCAATAATCACGGAGGGGAAAAGACTGGGCAAGATCACCTTTCCAGCACAAGAGATTTGCAGGTTTTGGATACATCTATTGTATGACTAATCACTATAGCTATAAAAATCAATCCTGCACGACACTGTCATGTTCTCTCTTACGCAGCTGTGTGACACTGCTTTATGCTTTCAGTTAGCATAGTTGCTTGACCAGATTACTTGCACAGCTTCAGATTATTTGAATTTGGGTTTCAAATCTCCAACTTCTTAACCACTTTGCAATTTTAAGCATGCTGTTCAGTCACTGCTTGGGAAAATGGAAAACAACAATCCATAAATTCCTGAATTCCTTTTTTTAACAAAAAGCATGAACTCAGTTCAATTTCAGTATTTCTGAGACATTCAGCAACGTTATAGTAAGTTGAAAATAAGTAAATCTTGCAAGCAAGAGAAAAGGCTAACAAGCCTTTGGCAAAATCATCATGAACATGAACAACTGCAGCTTCAGACTACTTTTGAGAAGAAAAAAATACCAGTCAGTTTTAGTGCAAATAAAAAACAGCTTAACAGTTCTAAAGCAAGAACTTTCTCAGAGTTCCTGAAAAACCACTTAGATCAAATCTGCGTGTAATTTCTTTGATTAAATTTAAAATACTGAAATACATCCTCAGTTGTGACTACATTTAAAACGTTTCAAACTCAGCCATCATTTTTGCCTCCCTAAATTTTCATTACAGCTTCTCTTACAATAAGCAATAGGAAAAACTTAATAAGAGGCTTTCAGACCAAGGCAAATCATTTTAGACTTGAAAATATTAGTGGGAAAGCTCCAAAGGCAACATACTTTGCTCTACTGCAAGAGTCTCAGAAGCTTTGCTCTTCCCTGATCACGACAGCCATGGGCAAAGCCCAACTTCATGGATTCATTTGACAGTGCAGAAAAGAAGCAAATGTAACTGTCCCCCAAAGCCAGCACACAGTACAAACTGCTGTCTGTCCTCTGAAACAAGCCCTGTATTTGACTCCTAACATGTCCAATATAGGTGCTGATAACAGAGCTGGCAGTACACTGGACAATACAATTCCAAGTCCTTTCTATCTCTGCTTTCAAAACACTCCCTGAATCCCCACATTCAAGTTTGTGACTGTTCACAGCAGAAATATTTAAGACAGACAAAACTTGAAAGCTCTTGCAGTATGCCTCCATGCATGTACATCTTCACCAGTGGGTGGGGAGGGGTGACTTTCAACAATCCCTCTTTTGTGTGCAACATCTAACCTTTCTGATTTGTCAGGAAATTAAATTCATGCCTCAGCTCAACTGCAATCACTGATATCTGTACAGAAACACGGGCTGGATTTTCCTAGCGTTAATAAGCTCTGGTGGAACGTGTCATGCTGAGTGTCGTGGCGCAGGAGCATCTGAATAGCTTTGCATAGCACTAAGCCACACTGACAGAGCTGGTACTGACACTGGCTAACGAGGCACACCGTACCCAGCCTGGCTCTTGACAGAGCCGTTTACGTGCTTCTACACCATCCTCCCTGCTTTGGGAGCACAGAACAAAGACATTTGATCCGACTCTGCCTGGAGCTGACTCAGGTACACAGGGTTCATTAGCTTCAGCTTCATGCCGTGTGTGCCAGGCTAAATTGTTTTCAGGTCTGGGCTGGCCTTAAAGCCAACACAGTCAAGGTCATCTGGTGTCATGCCCGAGAAAAAAAATGGTCTAGCTGGATTGGCCCCTACATGAGACCACACCGGTGAGTATGTATAAAAAGCAGGGTCAATGCCCAGCCCCACCCCTACCTAAGCTGACCACGAATAATGCAACTTAGCTACATTTCACAAATCTTCTACAGAGACTTTTGAATTCATCTGACTAAAACAGAATTTCTAAGGAAGAGCAGCAAAGATCTGATATCCAGGAACACACCCACAGAGTCCAAGACCTTTACCGTGCTTCTCCTGACAGAATTTCTGAGATTATGCCGAAGAGCTAGTACATTTGCTGTGCAGCGAAGGGCCTTAAGCACACACAGCTAGTTTTGGATTTCTGCCCAGGTCCTCTTGAAAACAAGAGTTTGGTACTAAAATGTTTTTAAAATCCTGACCTTAAGTATCATATACAAGGTCATGAAGGGAGCATATGGCAAGCCTGAACACTGAGCTCTGTGCTGCACATCAGAGAGGCAGGCAATCTGTTGGTCAAGCAGAACAACAAAATTCCAGCGCCATTAGTCATTTTATTGGCAACTAGCTCATTGCCTTTACTTATGCTACAATTTAAGGAAAGGTATTACTTACACTTTTATTATCAATACCTACATATTGATATATATTTATATGCCAATTCGAATGCTGTATGTTGATATGAGTGCGAATTATACACGTTTTTAAAATGTTAATGACTTGAGCATCCTGACTGTTCACTCAGGCGTGAGTCAAATACATGCATACACGTGGAAGGTCATTCCTGCTAGGCACGTGCACAATTTTAAGCTCCTAATTATGTCCTTTGCCAAGAGGAAGGCTTAAAAAGATGAATTGAAGTTACTCAAGTATCCTATGTATAGCTTGAAAGGAAAGAAAAACTAAGATTAGTCAGTAACTGAGTAGGATTCTGCACATTGCAAATGAGGAGTTAGAAGGAAATTCCTGCCTGTTTTTCTCAGAAACCTGAAAATAAATTATTCATTTAACATTTTTCTTCATTTCAGTTCTTCAATTCTCCTATATTTATTTTAAGTTATATGATAGATTCTGATTATAAATACAGCTTTTCCTATGCGCCTTTCATAAAAATCAAAACTGCAAATTGTGAATTTAAGCATGGCCACTTTGGTTTTGCATTAACTTTTTTTTTTTAAATAATGACTGTTGAGACAATGAGTTTGCCTGAAATGCCTGTCTTCAAACTTCACAAAATTTCTGGCTCAGGAATATCACATCTCCTCAGATGAGGAGATGAGTAATCTGAGTATACAAGACTGAGTAATCGCAGAGTGAACAATCTAATTCTCAAAAGAAGCCAGTCTTTGCAGCTGTATTTAGAGCTCACGGAGTTCCTATTACAACAAAAAATCCTCAAACCCCCAAACAAACAAAAAAAACCCAAACCAAAGGAAATGATAAAGAAGTTCTAATCTCATGTTTCCCCATCACTGAAAAGTCTAATTTTGCTTCTAATACTGGTCTCTGCTATAGTTTTTATTATTACTTATTATTATTTCATCACTAAACACATTTTAGTAGCAGGGATTTTTTCACCATGATTATTTTTGCTGCCAAAATCTTCTGGCACAAAAATCACAGAGACAGAGGGTAATGCTGTTTTAAGGCTTGTAACAGCTGCTGTGTTGAAAAGCTATTTTTATTTTAATAAAGAACTACATTGTACACTTACGCATGTTAAACTTAAGAAAATTCTGTTCTAGAGATTCAAACAGCTTGAAGTGCCGAAGTGACATACTTGGAAAATCTGGCAGGTAGACAAGGAATTCTGCATGATACATTCCTTGTATGAACTTTACAAAGGCTATTTAGAACCTGCTTCTGCTTTACAATGTATACAGTGCAGTCTAAATTTCAGCAAGTAGGAAAAGAACGAGAGTGAACTTGGGGCAAAAATGGAATGACTAAACCCAAACTTGCTGTACCATATACAAAGAATAACCTTCCTCTTTATGTATAGAACTGTGCATAATTTGTGTGAAATTCAGAAAAGTACTTACAGCCTGAAGGAACCGAAAAGACAGGAGTACACTGTCACTTCCCCCCCATGAGTGTCTGTCTTCATAATCTCCCTCCTCCAGCAAGTACTGATGGCCTTTGTAACGTTCCTTATCATAGGCAACCCATCTACAGCAACCACACAACAAAAGAAAGAGAAATAACTAAAAGCAGAACAACTGCACACATGATTTGCCATAACAAATAAAAGGGGAAGAGAATATCCTTAGAACACTAAGACAAGTATCACAGACTCAGCTAAAAAACAAAGCAATGCTTGTTTGAAAACACAAGGACCCATGAAGGGTTCTTTGTGGATCAAAATACCATCATGTGATTCCTTCTGCAACAGCAGTTTATCTGTGTAACGCTTCTCCACATACCTCCTCTCAGTCCGCCGTATTCCCAATACCACTATTTGGTACTGCTGAGGCTAGTATGCATTGAGTGGCCAAAACACCGTAAGCAACCAATTGTCAATGAGAAAAACCAAGCAGTAGATCTCTTCAGTGTATTAATAAATGACGAGATTCTACCCTTGCTGGAGCTGGTGATAAAATGAATGGATTTCCGCAGAACAAAATTTCACCTGCTTATATTGTTTCCTGCTCGAATCTACAAACATATATATGAATAGACAAATGAATTGCATATATACAATCTAGTGCACATGGAATATATTTTAGCACCAAGGGAATAACAATTTTAAAGTATTTTGAATAAATAGATAAGGCTCAATTAGAAGAAGGCATTTCCACATCAACTTGGAAAGCTCTATTGGATCCCAATTTGAAAAAGTGCTTCCCCCTCTTTCTTTCTTTCTTGTAACCATTTCTTTCATTAAAACTCCCTTGTAAGTATTAGAACTGCTGTATAAATTCTGTCGGCGTTGAAATTTGGCAGGCAGGGGTAGCTTTACTTTTAGTATCATTTGGTTTACATTACTTCAACTGGGTAAGTTACCGCAGTATTAAAAATAAAAGCAGCCACAACAGAAGGAGGGATGATTTTTAGTAATTTGAGGCTTCCCAGATAGCTTAATACATAATGTATGAATAGATTATTTGAGTATTCACAATTACGTTTATTTTGAATTTAGCGCTTGTAAGATTCTGATGACAGCCTGAAAGGATGTATGTTACTGAATCTTTATATTGAAGTATTAACATTGAAATCACCTAAGAAAAAAATTAATGTTTTTGAAAACTATTTTACTGCTAAGCTCTTTGGCAGAAGCAACCATCCCGCATGCTTTCAAACAGTCCTATCCTGCTGGGCCTTGGGAGAGGTTGAAAGAACAATATGTGGGGTTGGTAGCTCTCTAGAATAGCTGGACCTGAGCCTACCTCATGAGCAATCCACCCAAGGACTGTGTTACACAGCCCTTTTCGTGCATGTGTGTGTATGAGAGGGGCAGGGCAACAGAGAATCAATCCGAGGCCTCAATGAAGGAAAATAAGGGTGGATTCTTAATTCCAGATAACATGCAACAGGTGGCAAAGGAAAACCATTAAGACAGTAAAATCTGTGAAGATTTCAGAGGCATTAAAATGTCAAATTAAAGACTGACCACACCTAACTAAGGTCATTTTGGTAAATTAAGTAGAGAGGATCAGAAGCATAAAGCAATATAAATTAAAGCTCCGTGTGAATGCTGTCATTAAGGAACAAAGTGGTCTAGTTTATTGGCATCCAAATGGTAAACACCAACTTCACACCTCTCACACACTTAGTTTTCCCTCCTATATCCCCTTAGATAAATAAGCCATATGGAAAGTTTGTTTTATCCACGGCTGGTAATTGATAAGAGAAATAAATATTCCTTTATCTTCAAAATATTTTAGTGAGAGATTCTAAACACCCCTGAGCAATTCTTAGCATTTAGTTATGATTTCCTATTTTAAAGTAAATAAATACAAAAATGAAACATACTTACACTCCACCAATTACACGTATTGATCCAATTTCCTGAAACTCCTCTTCACTACCAAACAGAGCTGGGACAGAACCGATGTTCTCTGAAAACTCTTTGGACCATCCCCCAAAGTGAGTTTTCTCATATATTATTATCTAGAAAACATGTTGGAACAATGCCCTGAGTATGCCCTGAATAGTAATTTGAAAGTTTGGGGGTGTGTATTGCTACAGTATGTGGAAGACACCGTGTCCTCCCCCTCCAAGAAGCCACCACTATGAAGAAAACTCAGGGTTGCATTCCCCAGCCCTTCTGATTCTTGAGTGCCCTAGAAGCTGAAGAGACCCCGTTTGGATTTAGACAGGCTCGTCAGGCTATTTGCAGACATTTCCACGGAATGATACTTATTCACACAACTCCATATACATAAATGCATTCTGGAGCTATGAGACTGTGATTTATCCTGTAATCCTATGCCTAGGCAGTGTATATTAGCCTGCCAGTGAATCCTACCTGGTCACAGCTAGACACACTGAGCTTGACCCCTCAAAAGTAGACAAGAGGTCTTTCTCTGTACTTCGCTGAAGTTGTTTCAGTTACTGCAGTTAACACACCTTCTGGATTTCTCATCTGCCAAACCACACAGATCAGCTATCAATAATATTAATATTTATTGCAAAATTTATTAGAAAAACTCCTGATTCTTGCATGCATTCGTATAATTAAGTTACCTAAAGCATTAGCATTTTTGTGGAGAACTAGAAAAAGGAGGGAAAAGGAGCAGTAACTCTGGATTAGCTTTCTGCTTTCTGCTTTTACTTGTTACGTTAAATGGAAAAATCTCTCCTGACCCCTCTCCATTACAGTGACTGATGTGTCAGTCAGGAGAACTCATTTCATGTTGTAAAAGCTTTACAATTTTTCTATAGCAAATTCACATTCACCTAATATGTAAAAAATAAACTCCTACCACTTATACATCTCATGAAACACTGGTACAAAAGTGGACTTGACAGAATTAGCGAATTTTCCTTCAGCAGTAAATACTGAACACTTAATCAAACATCACATAGCCAACAAAAAGAAAACAGTCTAAATAAAGGTTTTATATTTCCAGTGTGCTCATATTTTATTCTCAGTGTCCTCAGTGCTTACCTTGACATTCATTGGCATTTGCACTTTTAGTCCACCCTAAAAAAAGATGAGGGAAAAAAAAGGTATTTCTGTAAAACAAAGTTATGCTTTGTCATGTACTTTACAGTACTATCAGAGCATGAAGTCTTTGTAATTTTACTCACCATATTCAGCATTGGACAAATCAAAAACTAGTTTAAATACTCTAATAATTCATAAAGGCCAGTGATTCTATAAACCTGACCTACAAACAAAGTCAGTGCGTTGACAATCCTGTAGGGGTGGCAAGCAATTTTAAAATATTCCTTTATTGTCTATTAGCACTCTAAAGCAAATATTTACTTTGTGGTTTTTTAACTAATTTACACAGACCGATTTTTAAAATGTAACTTTTAAAGCTGTGTGGTATATATTTCAAGTTTTTTAAGCACAAATGATGAGACACTAAGAAACTATAGAAGAGACAGAAAATATAGGCTGACATATTCATGTCTATGGTCAAAGAGCAAAGACAACAAATGCATTTTCTCTGGAAATGTTAGCAAATGATGTTCTGTGGAGGAGTAAGAAACCTACCTCCCACGAGGGACTAAAAAGACAGCTGTTAGGTCTTATTCCTTTGTGGCTCTTAAACCCTCTTTCTGTGGACTTGCTATGTATACAGTAGAATTATGTGTTATACCCTTCCACATCTCTTTCATATTTAGATCTACATGCTGTCTATCAAAACAAGAATCAGCTGCACCTCCCAAGATTTTTCTGCAATGTGTGGTCACAGGAATACTACTGGGTATTTTTCAATAATACACTCCTCCCCTGGTCTTCCATCCACAGCAGACTGTAGCTGTACTATTACAAAAAGAAAATCAACAACCTCTGAAGAGCCTTTTTAGTTAATGAATTGGTGTTGGTTGTAATATAATTACAAGTCTTTCAGTTCTGTCTTATTTGATCTCCCCTCGACAACAGCAGTTCCCCAGGAAGATGTCCTAGTTAATTAGGCACTCCCTCTGACTATATGTTCTTACTTGGGCAGATGCAGGAGCCCAGCAAGCCCTGGAACAAGTGAATGCTGTGCCATTACAACACTGCAAATGCACTGTGGTGCAAGAGGAGTGTTACACGTTTAAGGATGAACTCCGAAAGGATGTTAGAACCTAAGTTGTACTTAGATCAAAACCTTTGGGAGAGCAACAGTAGGAAAAGGAAAACACATGACCTACTAGGGAATTGTGAAGTCCTCACCATTTTTAAGGGACGCAGAGATTTTACATCTGCTGAAGGAATTTCAGATGGTGAATCGCATTCTTCCAAAACCTTCATCTCTCCCTTGTAATTAAAGTCTGAATAAGCAAGCCACCTATAACAATAAGGATAAAGGAGTTATTAGTATCATCAGATACATTACAAATACAATGATTTTATTAAAATTATTTTCCTTTTTGTATTCATCAGAGCTAGATAATGTGTTTTAGATACTGCCAGCACATTAAAACTGTGCTCTATTTAAATACACTGGCAACATCAGTGCTAAGATCTCAGATACTTTTTCTCAACCCAAGCTAAATATGAATGAAAGAGCAGAAAATTACCAATTTGTTCATTTACTTTAAGAAGCCAGTTTGTTACACTATAGTGTACAAAACCAATGCCAGTACTAAGGATGAGACACTTGCATCAAATTTTATGATTACTACCTTAGGAATTTAAAAGGCTTCTAACATCAATCCCACTTGTTTTTTTCAGTGGAAATTATTAAAATATTATCATTTACAGCACTCCTTTGGAAAGCAGGCTATCATAATTTTAACATGAAGATTAAAAATACTGAGACTCCTTCAGACTCTTAAATCAGAAAGCAAGCGGAATGTAGAAGTTGGACACAGGGTTAGTACACCAAATAAGGAATGGAGGAAGAGGCATTGAGCCATATGGAAAATTACTTTCTTAAAACTACACACAGAGACTACAAGCAGTTAAAAGTTAGACTAAGTTCTATCAAAACTAAGACAAAACATTTTTTTTATTCCTTCACCACTTCAAGCTTCACGCGCATGTTGTGAGATCACAGGAAGGGAGGCTTGGCTCACATGGAAAGGCAAACGCAAGACTATAACAGAATAGCTAATGTCATTCTGTAATGATTTGTAAGAGGCACAGAATTCCCAGACTTCAGGAACTGTGAAGTGCTGGCCGTTTACCCCAGGAAACAGACTATTCTGCTCAATCCAGGAAAATCCTGGGCTACTGAGGGGCCTGTATCATATTGCATCAACTCTCTCCAGAAAGCCAGGATACGGCTGTAGCTTGCAGAATGCTTGGATGAGGTAATATTAGTTTTCTGGTATTCAGACGTAGTGTTATAGCTATAACAGGATGCATCACTAGGGAGACAGTATCTATTCTCCAATGAACTAAAAGCTAATGATTGCTGAGCTGCTGCTTCTATTTATAAAGCTACTCAAAGATGAAATTATAGGAGACTTCTGCCAGCAACTAGAGGAAAAATGCCTTCAAAAATTTGGTTCCACTGCTAGGAGCCCACATACCACAATGCTGAAGCGTAGAGCTGGGAATACCTACTATATGTTAACCTATTTGTAGCAAAAAACCCCAAATATTGTTCCTACTGCTGACTGACTTTCACCCCATGATGTTACCCCTCTACCTGCTGGCAAAATGCTATTAAAAGGGTTCAATACTCACATTCCTGATTTGACACTTATATAAGGGTTTTTCTCAACATCCAGTTCTTCTAAATTGGCAACTGCACTTTGTATGCAGATAGGAAGTCCTTCTGTACTACCGGCTGCCAGGCAGAACTCTACCTCTGGAACACCACAGTCCTGTGGAAACAAATCAAAAGGTGAGGCTTCTCCACACTTGCAGTCTGCCCCATCGCCGTAGAGGAAGAACTGGTAATGTTTCCTTCTTTTCCCCCTGCCTTCTCACCCTTCTAACCTAACTCTTGGCTTCATATGATGGAAGGTTTTTAAATGAATACTGAGATTTTCAGAAAAGTTAAGGGAATTAAATTTCCAACTCCTGCTAACTTTTTTTTTTTTTAAAAAAAAACAACTATGCATTTATGCCTGTTGGGCTACCTTCAAAAAGCTGTTTAAACACTCTCCAAGTAAATGATCCAACAGTATTTAGTGACATACAAACCATGCATATAACACTGCTGACTTTTTTTTTTTTTAAAGCCAGTGCTTCCCTAACACCCATACACACACGATGCATGCATTAACTAAAACTTTCTAGAAATGTCTCGTACTTCATTCCCACTTCCCCCACTCAGTGATAATTAAGCTCTGTAATGCATCTAACTACATTTTCAAGCCGTATGAGGTCAATTTTCTGTCACATTAAATAAATCTACAGCGTTTTAGACATAGAAAGAAAAAGAAAAGTACTGGAAAATATTTGTTATGTTAATTAAACACGTTAGCAATTTTTCTGTTACTGTGGAGCAACAACCTCTGTTACCATACTGAAGGTTTTCTATAGATAACAGATGATAGATAGATGCTGAAGAACAACTTGCTGAACACATGATCTTCCCTAGAATTTGCAGGGATTTTACTGAATCACATTAATAAAATAATATTTATATAAAAAGCATTGCCAATACTTTCTTTTCCAGCATTCAAACCCCCCATGAATCAATAAAGATCTTTTATAAGGCCCTGCTTCAACAGTGCATTACCGAACAGTCTTCTTGTTACAGTGAAAGGCAGCTCACATGTTTACAGAGTTTGCTCAGCTGTAGCTGGAAACCTTCAGTTCTCAGTGATAACTTCATGGCACCCTTTCCCTTATCTTCTTGACCCACGGGCCCATTTGCATTAGACCAAAGGGCTTGGACGGCATAAAGAGACCCCAAAAGTCCTAAATGTGGCTGTAAGAGGATGCCCCTTGTGTGTGCGCTATAGAAGAGGGATGAAAAGCTGTCACTGAGGGTGCCCTCATGGAAGCAACCAGTTACTGGACTTGTTGAGGAGCCAGGCAGGGTCACATCAAGACAGAGATCCTGCACATCCTTTGACTTCTACCAGACTCGAAAGGCAAAACACAGGAGCTTGCTGAGAAACCCAGAGGGCACAAGGGCTCTTAAAGTCACAGCACCTCATCTCATGACAACACCTGCTTGTTCTCCCTTTTCACATAGGTTTTGAATGGAGCTTTTAAACGATGGAGTAACATCCCACCCAGAAACACACCTCCCTCTTGGTTAGCGAAGTTTTTTCAATAGTTATTTAACCTTTAGCAATAAATGTAGCAATTATAACAGATGGACTTCAGGATATTATTTCACTTTCCCCATGAGACCCGAAGTAACACAGTATACTGTTTTGGCAACTCGTGTTTCCTCTGTATTGTACCTTGCAAACAATGCACATTATTTGTTTTCAGACTGCAATATCAGAATTTTTATTTTCAGATGAGCAAAACCAGAAAAACTAGGAAAAAAGACTTTTAGTACAATGCTACTTTATGGCAAAGTGCTAAGGAACACTGTTCCTCAAGTTTAAGTGTATTGCTAGACAAGTTAAAAAAAAAAAGTCTCCCCATAGTTTTCATGTGTATATATATCTTATTAAATCATAGTTAAAAAATATTTGACGTTTGGTTTTTTCCTAATAATACCTGATACGTGAGAAGGCTGAAATCTGTGAATCAAATAAAATAAAGCTTGATACGGAAAATCGGAAGTTGCACCTATAAGAATTCCACAAATAATGATGCTAGACTCTTAATGATTTCAGATAAATTCTGAAGCAAAGTGCTTACAAGACTAGACAAGTGGCAAAATAAAGTATCTTTGCCTGTGGGCTCAGACAGAATATGAGACGGAGTATGTTTAATTTTAATTCAGTAGGAGGTGGGGTTTCTTTTCATTTGAAGATTGGAAAAAGCCAGTCTGTATTCTCTTTTCAAGTTTGCTGTCCTGAGTCTGAAGCTCACGAGGCAGGCTCCACCCTCAATAGATGAAGAATGTAGCAGTTCTCCAAAGGGCAGGTAAAGCTCAAGCACTCATCATAAAATCTCTCATACTTATCACCGTCTCCCTCCAGCCAGATTTTGACAGTCATAAAAAAACCCCTCTTCTCATTGTGATAGTATTTTTGTGTGTACTAGATTAAGTCCATGAAGTCCTTTCATAAAGTGTCCCACAGTAAACTGAGCTCTTTGTCAACAGCAATTCAAATATCTACTTTTAAAGGTAAAAACATGTTTGAGCAAGTACATTATATTTTCCAAGCACTTGTATTTAAAATCATAAATATAGGTTTTGACTTAAATATTGAGTTCAATTTACATATATAAATTCACAGACTGCAGAAAATGGTAAAATTTAGTATTACTGTATGAGGGGAACACTGTATGTTTGCAGATGTACACTCAAGTACTATGCCATTAATTTCTATAATTTAAGCATGTAAACTTTAGCTGTAAATATTTGCCCCAGCATGTTCATATTTGCCTGAGCGTATTTAATAGGCATCATTACTTTCAGAGGCTTCTTTAACATTCCTAATAAAGCCACCATCTTTAGAAACAAAATGAAAACCACACAAATATGATAGCATTCAGGTTGAGAACTAGATCCTTCAGTCCAAAGCCCTTTCATTTGCAAGGCGTCAAGATTTTCAAATAAGATACCCACATGCAAAACTATTACCATGCAAGACTATTACCTCAGTATTTCAGGCCAGATCCAAAACTGGAAAGCTTCCTCCCTATACACCTCCAGCCCTGCCAGCCCCACCACAAGCAGTCAAAACTCATGCCATATTCATTATCCTACTGACACGTCAGGCAAAAACAGAATAAAAAGCACAGGAAACAGATTATATTCATTTCCAATGATAACACACAACCAGCAAATGCTCAGGTAGGTCACAGCCTCCAGGCATCCCGCTGTCTTCCTTTACTCTGCAGGTCTCTCCTCCTACCTCCACACAGTTATCCTAGAGTGTCTGTGCTTCCTTCATGATCTTTGGAGAGCAGAGATGTTTTCAAAAGCACAGGGAAGACTCTTGCTAGCTCACAGAGAAGACACTTCCAAAACAACAACATGCTCCTCAGCAGAAAGGTTAAGGCTTCTTCTGAAGAGGGTTAAGATGACCCTCAAGACCTTAGCATTAAATATTACTCTTCAGTGGGTTCTCTGACATTTTTCTAGTCTGAGCAAGAGCTCCACCGTAAGTGAGAGTCCCAGAGCCTTCAACCCCCTCAAGGTGGTCTTAGCTGTTTACCCTTCTTCTGATCTAGGGTTACAGACCCAAAAGCACCAGCAGGGCCAAATAATTTCAGCACTGTTAGATTTTCTCCTTGGAGCTGTAAGCTGTGGTGACCAGTGATCAAAATAGCCTATCTAAATAAATGAGGTAGCCTTTTATATCAACAACAGGACAAAGAATGACTGAAGTCTGCTTCTTAAGCTAAATGTCAGAACAATGATGAGAGAAGAGTCTGTTGAAAACCAGGTCTAATTAGTTCTGGTATTCACACGATTGCTAGTACAGTCTAGACACACATCTTACTTTTGATACGCAATTTGTCCTTCAAATCTTACTCTCTGTTGGTCCTCCGGGCTTTTTTTTATCCGTTCGTAATTTTCTCCTAGTTCTGTTGCTCTGTACCACTCTTGCTACTACCCACCACCACCAAACCAAACTACAGAACTCAACAGGGCTGGTAGTAAAATAAAATAACATTAAGGAAATTAATGATTACTGTCCTGTAAATACTAACTAGCAAATGAGACTATCTGAAGCTGCTAGGTGTCCTCCTATCGTATCTGACAAAGTAGTCCTTGCCTGAATTAATAACTTTTCACCTAGCAAACCACACAAACAGAAGAGACACACCCTTCGTGTAATACTGTGAACATTCCCATTACAAAGAGCTTTGCTTAAGGAGCCTCCACAAGGAATCCAGTTATTCCCTGACTAACCATCTTGCAGACAGAGATCATAAACTGCTGTTACAGATCTCTTGTCACTTTGCAATGTAGTGGTTTACAGGATTACTCCGGAATGGAAACATCAGCAACTTTTCTCAGCTCTTGTTTTTGGGAAAGTAACATTTAACACCCTTTTGGGGCTTCCAGAAACAGATAGAAAAAGCCCTCCAATTCTGTAAGATCAATATATGCATTTGCAGTAGACCACAGAACTGACTCGGCTAAACAGATTGTGCTGCAGGACATGCATTGAATCTGCATGTGCTGACAGATTTTGCTAGCTTAGGCTCATGTTGACTTGCCTTAGTGGAATTCAGACTACCCATTACTTCAAATAGGTCTTCATTTTACTAGTTTTACTAGTTGCACGATCTGTTCCTTTGGGATCTTTTTTCCCCCTCCGAAGTTCCTTCAAATTAAACACACATGGATACATCTAATGTGCATCCACAGTAAGTCAAGCCACAGGCTAACCACAAAGCTAACAGAACCTTTGCTTTTTGTGGAGGCTTGAAGCCAGATCAGAGGACAAAGCTACTGACAGACTGTTTCTCAGCAAACTAACATCTGCCAGTAAAAAATAAAAATAATATTAAATGTACCTCCTACAGTTTCTTTAGTAAACATCTGTTTTTCTCTTCTTGGCAAGCCGTTTTCTTCTCAAATACTTAGCCAATTTTCAAATATGCTAACTCAAGGCATCTGAGCAGCCATTAAACAAGCACCATAAAAAGCCAGTTGAAGAATCAGAAAGCAAGCCAGACAGCCTGGACACACAGCCAGTACGACCAAACTAGGCAGGAGAAAAGCCACTGAGCTACCCAGCCTATGAAAAAGAGAATGACAGTAAAACATGTGACCCTGCAAATCACATACACACAAGCTGCCTGAAAAAGAAACATCTATTTTTCAATTAAAAACAATGTCTGTATTTTTCACACACACACACACACACAAAAGTAGCACTTTGGCAAACTACCTTCTAAAAGCAGTTCCACAGCAGCTGAAGTACAACCTAAAAAAAAGGGATGCTTTCACGGATCAAGGTTTAGAGGACAAAACCCGGCCTAGTTAGTTCCACACCCACAGGAGCTCCATAGGGTGCTATGGACTAACAGCAGAAGTCCTCCCAGCCAACCACACCCACTAGAGGTTTAAGTTACATGAGAAACACTGCTGATTACTGAACTTGTGTACTGTAACAAAGCTTTCCGTCTGTGTTCCATACAAATGAACCACATACTGGAACAAGAACAATGCTTGAACCTGTTTAGCTGTATTAAAAAGATTTTTATCAAGCATGAAGCTAACCACAGTGTCTTTCCTATCCAAGGGTTCTCTTTGATACCCAAGACACACCCAGCTTCCCTTGGCTTCAGATTGTAGTACCACATGTTATTGTGGTATTTCTTTATTTAGCTGCCTTCCACATTATTGATCGATATTGATATTCCACATTGGTCAAATGATTTTAATTTGTTTAGCTCAAATAAACGTTAATGTCATTATTCATGTCCTCAGCCAGCCTCTTTTGAATTTATTTATTTATTGTTAAGTCTTAACAAGAGAATGAAAAAGTATTTCTAATTGTTATGACATTATGTTCCTGCACTGACGACAAAAAGTTTATCAATTTTAAAATGACGTCTATACCAGCAGAGAACAAAGAAACACCACTTTTTCTGAAAAACTTACACACTGTGATACAAATGGTGATTCACTTGCAGTAAAGGGCCATTGCCCTGTGAATAACTGGAATGTTATGCTAAACAACAAGAGCACTAAGTCTTCTTAAATCACACGATCTGGTAAATATATTCTTCATTCACAAAATAACAATGGATGCATTATATTTAGTTTTAGGCATTTGATTCCTATCTTTTCAACAAAACGCCTTTTAAAATTCTGGCTGTATGCAGAGCCAGATGCTGAGATGTACCCCTTGTCCACATGGAACCCCTACAGATAGCACAAAGCTGTAGAGGGAGGGACAGTAATTTTTGGAGGCTACGCTGTACAAGTGGGATTGGAAACCCGACCACTAACTTCTGAAACAGAAGCCATACAGACACAGTAGATAGTTTACACTTCTTGAGAAAATATGAATTGATTCCATTTAATTTCAATTAACTTGACAGATAAACATCTAAAAGGAGGGGAGTCACTGTGTCAGGTAAAGGTGGTGACAAAGAAAGATAATACATCTGCTCGTTACCTTCAGGAAGAAAGAGAAATTTAGCACAGCAAAAGCCCTGGAATTTATCTTGAAGGTGAAAAAATGTGATTCATAGCAAATTTGAATAAAATCAGAAACACAGCATACACACATTGCCCACTGCTAGTAATACAGCACTGTTGCAAACAGACATTAATTATGTATGCGAGTATATTATTCACAAAGTCTATACCTTTGTTACATGTTTGATTGAACCAACTGTGAGGTTTCTTCGACGATGTTTCGCGCCTGGGAGATCCCAAAGGTGATCCAGCACAGTCTCTCCTTCTTCTAGTACATATTTCCGACCCTGGAACTTTGGCTTCTCATAAAAAATCCAACTGTAATAATGATATAATGAACTGAGTTGCTGCTGTTAAGTAAGACTGTCCTTACACAGCACATTTGCTGGAAAGCTCAGTAATGAGCTCTTCTTATCAAGCCAGCTATCAGACCTTTCTTACGCTGTCCCTCAGTAGTCATGTTCACTTTAGATAAATACGGAGCTTGTACTTCTGTGCTTTAAAAGTAAAATACACAGCTCTCCTCCAGGACGTAACCTAACATAACTTAAAATATTAGCTGTATAAAAATACAGCTGGAACACAATGTAAATAAAAAGCCTTATTTACCAGAACAAATATATTAATTGACACATCAAAACATATCCTATTCAGGCAGATGCTATGCAAGGCATAAAACATATACATACTAATAATGGCATTCAGTATTTCTTAAGACATGGAAGAAATGTATGCAAAACCAAACAAGGCTGCCTCGAAACTGCATAAATGCGACATGCATTTTTACTATGGCTAGCAGTCAGAAACATTCACTGTAAGCACCACCAACTAAATTCCAGTGCAAAAACTGACATGGTTCCAGCCCCAGATTCCCAAACCAAACCGAGAAACACTTGCAAAATCTACCTTAAAGGTACTTGTATATCCCTCTGCATCCACATTCCTCTAAATGTTATGTTACAAACAGCAGCTGAGATTGTTCATTCTATGGTCCTTTTGCAACAGCTACGGTATAACGGAACTGAACTACAAAAAAAAAATAATTCTTTGGCATACACATGCTTCTAGTGATGATTATGGCTGTACTGTCTCAGCACTTCAGGCAAAAAGTCTAAACTTACTTCTGGTTCTATTAGAAACTTTCTGTTTGATGCTAGTTCCCAGGAGAAACAATATATTTTTTTTTATACTGCAGCATTTGAAGCCTTTTTTCAAGCTTTTTTTCATTGGTATCAGTCTAATTATAAAGAAAGAAAAAGACACTCTTGCAGATCAGACGTGTGTCATAAATAAAAGAAATGAAAATACAGGAGAAACACATATATAGTCTTTTGGAAAGACTATTAAATATGACCTGGATTTCTTACCATCCTCTAATTATCCTAAGTAATGCTCCAATGGGAAAGATCCAGGACGTAGTATCTAGCACATCAGAATGAACTTCTTGTTTACTTTTGTTGCCATAAATATCATAAATAATAATCTGAAACAACATACAATGCATACGAATGAGGGCCCATTTCAACATACAATGTAGACAGTTATTTTTAACTTGGAATAAAACCTATTTCACTTTGTGCCCACCCAACTGATATGCCACACATTTTCTTCTTTTATGAAACACTCTACTGAACTAAACCAGCATCTGCTAACAGAAATACAGTAAAATTACTAGTGGCAGGATTTTTAATAATATTATCTCATTATTAGCCTCTGCAAGCACATGCACCATTAAAATACAGAAAACTAGACTAACAACTTCAGATGCTTTCCTTTCAAAATTTTGGTATAACCAAATATTCCATGTATCATACTGATCTGTGTGACACAAATTCTGCTTACCTTTCCTGGTCTTGGATTGTATTTGAGACTTGCCCTGTCAACAAGGTTCTGAAATTAAAAAGACATGGAAAACAACTATTAACATCTACAACAGTAGCACAAAGTATAGACAGATTATTCTGGGTCCACTATTGCTTATATGTATGCAATTGTCACTAGCAGAAACAACCAAGATTTGTTTCACTCTCATTTTAGTTGGTGTAAATAGTTTAACGGAATCAAACAATCAGCAGAAAGCAGCAAGTGCTAGAAAGGAGGAACTATTATGAAGGTTACAACTTCTGGAAATGTATTACCCTTTCCCAGCAAACAATAATCTGCACGTTTTAACAGTGGCAAAACCAAGCCAGACCTCTAACATAGACTGAAACATTCCCAACATCATGGAAAGACTTTATTCTTTAGTTATACATTTGGTCTATGTGGCGTTTTCGATTTCTAAATATTGGAATAACTGCTTCCATACCCTCATCTGCCATTGCTTTAAATAAACTAAAAAAGAAATGCTAATCTACTGAAGCAGCTATAGTACTTACTTGCTAACTGAGCTACAATTTGTAGAAGACGCTGTGATGAAACAATCAAATAGCTCAGTAAACAGGTATTTATATTTTTGGGGCAATACAGCTCTACTAATCTCAGAAGCAGAAGAAATGAAAGAACAATTTTCATACAAGAGGCAATTCCATCATCTTCAGACTGAAGTGTCCTTAACATGGACAAGTCTGTGTTTTGCTATTATACAGGCTTGCTACTATGCATATTTGTCTATTATTTTTTCTGTTCACATCTTCTCTTTTACAATTAAGTCACTTTCATCTGTGTGCTGAACCTAGAATACTATAGTTTTTAAACTATTTTATCAGAAGAGGGTTTTTTTAAACTATTATCATAAATGAATGTAATTAGGCTGTTTAAGATCAAAGAATTAACGTTAAAAAGGAAGCAAGGAGAATAGGGAGACAGCAATTTTGAATGTGGGCTAATGACTTTGATTATTAATATGACGTGACACAACATCTTACCGCTGACAATTCTCCCAGTTTTGGCATGGCATTGTCTTGAGACCAGTGTATCTTTGGCTGCAACATATCCTGGAGAATGCTTCCAAACCTGGTCCCCTTCTGAGAGGAGCAATTGCTGGCAGATTTCAAATACTGGTAGTACACACTTGGAGGAGGACGCTTTAGAGGAGCATCAGCTTTCTGTGAAACTCGCTTACAAGGTGTTTGACTGGGAGAAGCCGGATCTGGAAACAATTCTGGTTGCTCCTCAGAGTCAAGTTGTTCTTTTGAAAGAGGAGGTGATTGTTCAGGAAACAAAGATCTAGTTGGGTCATTTGATTCAAGGGTTGTGTTTGAATTCCCTCTCCACTGACTGGAAAGACGTTCTTCTGTCTCAACATCAGGCATATTTTCTTCATATGATGATTCTTCCTCCTCCTCCTCATCTTCCACTCCCTCCTCATTGTCTTTACTGAACTGAGTAGTAAACTGTAAGCGCTCAGAAACCGACTGGAGAAGGGATAGTACAGAAGCGTGGTCAGTATTATCTTTAGATATTCCACTAGGACGGCCTTCTGGTGACACATCCGTGGAAAGTAAGTCTTCTTGGGAGCTGTCATCTTCATATATTGGAGACAAAGAGAAAGGATATACTCTACAGCGCTTGGCCTCCACGTTTAGAAATGACTCAGAGCTACAGCTATCCATTGCTTCATTCAACTTGTTATCCTTCCCATAAAGACTGGCTGGCTCATGTTTATTCTTTGCTCTTTCACACATTAGATGATCTATATTACGCAAAGGCAGAACACAAGAAGAAAGTGAACCAGTTTGCATATCATCAGTTGAGACCGCTTTGTTCTCAGTTTGAAGGGCACCTTCATAAATTATAGTAAAAGAACTGTTTTCCCACTGTTCAATTAGTGGAGAAATGGCCAAAAGATCTGTCGGTTCCTTCATGTCATCGCTACAGTCCAGAACATTTTCTTCAAGCTGACCATTTCTCTTAATGTTGTGATCCTTCATTTGTACCTGCTTCGGATTCTCATTATTTTGGTTAAAAACTGCATTGAAGCAGTTTTTCCCTTCACTGCCCTCTCGAATAACAGACAATTGTGGTACAGAGAACTGTGTATTTAACCCAGTATTAACTTCTGTTATCTCACTTGCCCCTTCTGCTAGTTCCTCTTTACTCTCCATTGCCTTTGGATCTTCTAAGGTTGTTTTTACGTGGGCAGGTACTTCCTCTGCAGCCTCTCTTCTGCAGTGTTCATATGAGCTGTCCTCTGCATTGCCTTCCAGAGAACCCCAAGGACTGTTTTTGTCTTTGGATTCGCTCTGCATGCTGATACATTCTTCATCAGGCATAAAAGATGACAAATTAACATTTACAGTTGGCAGCAATGTGCACTCTGGCATATCTGTATTATTGCATGAATCTTTTAACTGCAATGACAGCAGGATGTCTTCAGTCACAGTAGCATCTCTATGTGTCAAATGTAAAGATCCATCAGATTTTCTACTAGTTGCTGATACTCCAGCTTTGCCACACAACTCTGCTGCAGCCAGATGTTCACACACCTTTTCACTGTCTCTCTCTTTGGCTGGCATCGTAAGATCTGATTCTGGCCTTGCTGAACTACCAGTAGGTAGAAATCCATTTGTTTGACACGTAAATGCATTATTTGGTATCTTTTCACCTCTTTGGGGCCAATCTATACCATTTTCCATACTATTTGGAAGTAACAGAAGACCTGAGCAATCTGCCTTTTCAGAGTTTACAGCTATACTCTGAATTTCTGCCTTCTCTGTTGGTTCCTGTGTTTTGGTAGGTAACTTCATATCCAGGTTTAAACTGTTTAGGATTTCAGCCTTAGGTTCAGGGTCAACATTTTCAGAAGGCCTTTTACTCTCACTGCTTTGCCACTGACTGGATGCCAGTTTTTGTTTGGCTGAGTTAATGACTTCATCAATTATTTCTTTTGCTTTTAGTGCTAGTGCACTATGTAGGTCAATTTTATCAGGGATGTAAGACAGTATCTTTTCATCTTGATTATTTGTATCCACTGTTTCATTTTCTGTATATGAAGATGAGCTGCCTCTGCTGCTCTCATTAAAATGTTTTAATGACTGCACAGCTGACTGGATTTCTTCTGCTTTCAGCTGTACAGTTCCAGCTTTCTGATCATTTAGAGTATCTGTATTTATTAAACCATCCTTGCTCCCACAAAGCTGGCAGACACCAATGGCTTGTTTTGCTATTATTTCTTCTATAGCCAAGTGTAAAACTGAGTCCACTATTTCCTCAGCTTTTTTAAAAACAGCAGCATCTTGGAATTTAGCACGTTCTAGTCCCTTCACATTGGTATCTTCCCGTACTTCCTCAGAACAGAGCTCATTTGACTCTGCAGGTGCAGCAGCTGTTTGATCATCTGCCACAGAAGGGGCTTCTGAGATAGCAGAAGCATGGTTACCAAGATTCACCTGTCCCACAGCATTTCTGCAGACATTCTCAATACAGGCTGACTTGGATGCCATTTCCACAGATTTCAAAGGACAGATGGGTGATGGCATTGCCTCCGCCAAGATACTGCTGTCAGCCTCTTGTGCAGAAGAGGCCTCCTCTGCCCCAGCTCTGTGACTGGAGGAGTAACTGTTCCCCTGAGCACTGCCCAATGTTTCCAAGTCGGAAATTGAAAGGTTGGAGGCTTCTCTGGATCTCAGAGTAGGTAAAGAGGGCCTGGGGATGCAAACATCCCCCCCATCTCCTTCAGCAGCACAGTGATCAAGTACAGCTGGAGTAAGCACAGGTTCCAGAGAATCAGACGGGCATGAAGCTCTTGGGTCTTCTAAGCAAAGTGGCATCTTGGTCATTCTGTCCTCAGGGATTATTCTGCTAAACTCAGAACCTGGAAAAATAAAGCTGTTCTCTTCAGAAGCAGAAGACCATCTAGCAACCTGGCCATTTTCAGAGTTAGTGGCAGGAGGAGGCATTTTTCCTTGGTTGTCAGATGAAGGATCAAGTACTGTGTGTGATATCCTAGGCTTACTGTTTTCCTTCTTGGAAGAAAAATTAACACACCTATCTTCAGAAACAGGTGGAGATTCAGAAATTATGTCAACATCAACATCTTTTTCACAGATGAAAGCAGAATGGTTGGTCAAAGGTCTTTCTCCATGTCTCAATGCGCAATAAGAAACCTCCAGAATGTCTTCTTGTGACTTAGAAATATGAGAGGGAAGTTCAGAGACGCAGTCCTTACACTCAGAAGGAACAAGAGCTACCTCAGTCATACCAGCCATGTTGATTTCAGAAGCAGCGGGAGTAGAATCATCTGTCCTCTCAATGCTGGTTAAAGGGTAAGGTGCAGGCTTGGCTGTATTACCTTCTGTGAGAATAACTAATGCCTTGGCACGAATGTCTTGAACAGTTTCAAAGGAAATAGGACCACAGTTGTGGACAGGAATTGAGCTTTCCAAAAGGCTCATCTCTACAGACTCAAAGGATTTGCTCTTCTCACATTTGAGATCAGGATGAGAAACAGTCTCCCGGAGATCTTTTAAACTGACTTCTCTTTTCCCTATAGTTTTATTTTCAGTCTCGCAACTAGGATGAACAGAAGCTGAGCAACAGCCTCCGGTTTCAAAAGACGACTCATCAGTAACAGAGAGAGGTGCCGTCAGCTCATCGAAGTTAGATTTCACACTCTCACACACATGTATGCATGAAGATTCATTGGCAAGGTTTTCCACCGCAACCTCAGATAAAACCTTCATTGTTTCCACACCCTCAGTTTCTAGACAAGGTAAACCAGTCTGCGTTGTGGCAGTATCCTTAGACTTCTCCACAAGGATTAACTGGTGATCATTTTGTATGTGCATTGGTTTCCCTAACTCACTCAATTCTTCATTACAAGTCTCCCTGCCTGTGACTATATCTTCATCATTTTTAATAGATGACACTAAAGCAGTTAGATTACCTCCAGCTATACATTTTTCTCCTCTGGACTCCACGCTAAGTGAAGTGTGTATTTGTTCTTTAAAAGGTAAAAGAGCAGTATCAAGAAAGTTCTGTGGAGTTTGTTCTTTTTCTACAGCTGCCACAGACTTCTGTGTATCACTTTTTCTTAGATCACTATCTTTATTTGCACTACCTGTATGCTGATCTGCTTGCTGCTGAAATGTAGCGGTACCGGAATGAAGCATCTGGGCGTCCGATGTTAGCTCCAAGTGACTATCCATTTGATGATTGCAGCAATATTCTTCCTTACTCACCTGTAGTTCTTCAGTAACTGTCTTATTTTTTGATTTGGGTGAATGTAAACAATCATTCCGCATTTCTTTTGTGCAATCCTTATTAGCTGCCTTATGACAATGATTTTCTTTATCAAAATTAGAAGTGGCATTTTTGTCTGCCTGAAACTGAGCTTCTGTTTCTCCCAGCAGTCCAATTTCTTTTCCAACCAAACTGCTTGTAGAACTCACGTTAAAGGAACTGTTAATCTGGGAAGTGGAATTGGTTAGGATCTCATTGTTTCTACTACTAGATGACAGTAATGAATCTAGTGAACATGTCCGTTTAACTTTTGTTGCAGCTAGAGTAGGTTTACGTTTTAAGTCTATCTCATGAGACGATTCAGTAGATGAAGTTGTGGTCTTTGCAGTTATTTCATGTTTACTGCTACCCAAGCAATGCTGAGCTTCACCAGACTTTTTCGTTCCCATTTTAACTGCAGAATAATTTACTATGACATCATCTTCATATTTTCCCTCATCTTCTCCATTCTCTTTTATTAAGTGTCCTGATTTTGGAGAGACAGTTGTTTGGATTTGTCCATTTTCTTTGACCATTGAACCATTTCTGCTCTCAGTACTTTCTTCTCCTTTTTCAGCCATTTCTGATTGATTCTTCAGTAGCTGCCTAATCCTTGCAGAACCTCGATATGTTGCATAAGTGACTGCAGGTGCTTCCGGCTTCCGTTGCCTCTGCCTGTAACAAGGATCATCATTATCAGAACAAAAAAAGACTGTCTAAATAGCTCGTGTGATAATAAGGGTTAACACAAACTGTAGATGATGTACAGGACTGTTCTCCACAGGTTAGTACAAACTGTAGATTGCATGCAACATTATTGTCCTTTTTCTGCTCTTCTTAAATATGGGTTTGTGTGACAAATGATACATACACTATGATATATACACTACCTTTTACTGAAAAAGTCAACTTAAAACTATAACCAAACAGTAGATGTTGCTATAAACAACTTCCATCATTTGCTTTCTACTAGAGAATGGAATCACTATTTACAAATACCACTACAAATCAACACTTGCAGTGACAGAAATAAGCACACTTTTATGAAGATGTTATACCCTACACTAAAGCAGGCATATACTTTAAAACTGAAAATTATTAAAAAATATAGTACAATTACTGTACTAATGTTCATTAAAGTATTGAATTGACATTTAAATTTTTACCCAAGCTCTCAATACATTGTTAAGGAATAGGACTAGGAGAAGCAAAACATGGAACAAAGAAAGTATACAACAGGAAATGCTTTCTGAACCACAAGGTAGTAAGGAAAGGGAGTGAATGGAGATCAGGTAAGAATGAAGACTGCTTGAATGCTGAAAGAAGAAGCAGCCTAGAAATGTGACAAGGTCTTAGTAGATCTAGCCATTCATCAGTCTTAAATTTATTAGCAAAAAAAGTGAATGCAAAAACTAACAAAAGAATCACCATGGAAAAACTGTGATCCTCATCTGTCACTGCTCTTTCTGATATACTAAGGATAAATTCAGAGGCAGCCACTTTTAATTCCCTGAAAAGGCAGGTTTTCTCCCTTCTTAAAACTAACATATCACAGATACTCACCATTCTCTCTAATGCTTCTATCCTTTCCCCCTATTTTTTTCTTGGTTAAAGAACTCTCACATAAATCAGGCAGTGACAATATGAATGTGACTGTCATTTCCATTCTTCACCTTAGGACAAAGCAGATGCTCAGACTGTGCT
The DNA here is from genome assembly GCF_000708025.1 of Charadrius vociferus. NCBI lineage: Eukaryota > Metazoa > Chordata > Aves > Charadriiformes > Charadriidae > Charadrius > Charadrius vociferus. Next base: position 3,219,784 of record NW_009649568.1, read on the forward strand.
AAAACTCCATTCTGCCTCAGCCCCCACCTAATCTAAGAACAAACCCTTTCAAACTCTTATCCAGTCTGACCCTATGTCTGCTAACCCAGTGGCTAGAAGTGGCCAAATCCAAAGCATCCAGAAATAGGATGAATACAGTAATTTTACAGAATACTGCCTACATAGGGATGATAAGGAGAATCCAGCATGACAGGGTCCGATATTCATATTGATTTGAGCCACAGATCCCAACAAAAAGTTATGCCATTTGTAACACACAGTCAGACAAAACAAACACACTCAGAAATTTCGCTTTGCCTGTGTCATGCCTTTTATCATTTCTTCCAACTCTTTTTGCTCTCCATTTGTCTTCTGAGGGAATTTTATTCTCTGATTGATCAATATGAAGTCTGAGCAAGACTCAGCAATCTGCCCTACAAAGCTCTGTACACAAACCCAATCCTGACTAGCTGAAGCACTGCTTCAGCCGTAGAGCTCATCCAGTTGTTAGCTTCTGCCAGCATCTCCTAACACACAGCTCTGTTTTCCTGCAGACTTGCCTCTACCAAGAGTTTCTGCAGTGGATGCTATTTTAAGAGGGAACCAATCTCTCCTCCACAGACGTGGCAACTTCCGGATCTCTGACCTTTGATAAAGAATTTGCTGCTCAGCTTATTATAAAAAAATTGCCAACAGACCTTTTACTCCTAATGCATTTACGTTTAGAGCACGTAGAAGTGTGTTTAATCTGAATGCTCACATGCAACAGCAAGACATTTAAAAAATGAAAACCCAAGTTCCTATGTGGCAGCAGCAATTCAGCTGTAAGTCTTATGAAACACATTTAGGAGCAGGCTGTGTCACAGAAAATCTTTTGAAAGTATCACTAGAGACTTGTTTCATAGACATTTATAGTAACAATTCATTTCTGATCACCAAAAGAATATGTCAGTTCAGAACTTACCTTAAAAACTCTGCCTTTTTTTTTTTTTTTAAACTCCTATGAGGATACAGATGAAAGCCTGATTATACACAGAACCCAGTGTGTATTCTGTCATATATTTCAAATACTGGGAGATTTCTTCTTTCCGTTTTTCACAGGAAGCTATTGAATTCCCTATAAAGCCTTAATTCAGTTTCACAAAAGACTTGTTTGACAGCAACAAGAGAGAATGTCAACATGAGTTACATTAAATTATCAAAAGTAGGTGCTTGTAGAGATTTTTTTCTATTCTGAAAGAGAAATAAAAAGTTCAAGGGGGGCTGACTCAGGAAGGAGAAGGGAACATCTCCTCATGTCTCATATGACAGACATCTTGTGTAACTTGCCCAAAAAGTGGCATTAGTTATAAAACAATCTTGTTGGTTTTGAAGCCCTGAAGCAGGAGGAAACCTACTGCTTCGAATGTCTTATCTCAGTGCATCCATAAAGACTATATCGTTTGCATCTTTTTCAAGTGTGTGTCATCAAGATGGTGAGCCCCCCAATCTTCACATTTGTACCACACAATAATGTAGAAAGCAGACAACCCTAGACTGTTTTCAAAAAGATGGAGGAAGGTCATACAGCATGATACAGCACTACATGGGTACAGCACTTCAGATCCCCAGGCAGCATAGCTTCATTCGCACAGCATGACATATGCACTAGAAAGCCCTTACAACCAGCATCCCCGCTTAGCTCCAGCCTCACTAACTCAGGCTCAGCAGTACCGGAGCATAAGCATACTGCTGGCTGGCCTGCTTCTGCAGCATTCAACACTTGGTTCCCCCCAGACATGCAATGGACATATTTTTCCTCATACATCAACTCTTGCAGATATTTTTTGCCCAGCCCAGCAGTCTGCTGCTTTTTCAAGCATACACGTGCATGTTTCCCCTAATCTCCTTTCATAGACCCTTCAGAAGTAGATCCCAGAGCAGAGAGATCTGCAGGCTACAGGCTGAAAACCACTGATCTAAATCAGTCTCTCTCTTGTGGTTCCTGTCTACCCCTCCCTGACTATTTTAAAATTATGCTATTGTTTGTTTTAATTTTTTCCACTTAGCTTTTTTCCTACTGTATACTTAACTGGCAACTTTTTTTTTAATTATGTTAAGGTCCTTTGTCTGGAAACAACTGTCTTAAAGTCACTTTGAAAAACCTTCTGGTGGAATCCAACTTACTCAGCCAGCTGGTTTCTACACTTCTGTCAGATCTTCATAAATGGAAAAAATAAAAGCTTTACTTAAAAAAAAGACACTGTGGGCTAACTGAAAAGTTGCCATATACAACTTTGATGAAAGAAAATTATTTTTTAGCCAGAGGGGATAGCTTCATGATTTAATCCGAAGTTTGAAATACCTAGTGTCGTGGGACTTCACAATGTATATTTCAAAAGGTCAAAAGTTTGGTTGAACTAAGTGATTTGCACGCAGTTGATTCTGCAGGAAATTTCAAAGCTAATGTTTCATAAGGACAATTAAGAGTCAATAACAATTTTAATAAAACCAAATGTAGTCTCTGTGACCTTGGAAGGAATGCTTTTCCTTCCCCTTGCCCTTCATGATACTACTTCTTGATTATCTTCCACATCTGGAAAAGCAATCCTACTCTTTCAGCATGAAGGAAGAAAGCACAGATCGAGGCTGACCCAAAATACTGACAGCTGCAAGACTGAGACCAGCATGAAGGGCCTGGGATCACTCCCAGCTCTCCACTGCCATGCTTCCCCAGTACCCAGCAGCAGCCAACCTTTCTGCCTCGTACCTGTGGGAAGTATCCGTGGACACCTACCTGCCACCCTCACCCCCTGCACCCCACGTAGGTCAGCCAGCTCCCCCTCCCTTCCCCTCTGTCACTCTCAAGATATTCAGGTGCTCAAATACCTTTTACCTGCCTCTGCCAGGGAGCATGGACAAGCATGGCCTGTGCTGCTTCTCCAGCAGTTTGGCACATGCTGCCTCATGATGATGTGCAAGGAGGGGTTACAAGATGCTGCAAATCCCAATGAAAAGTAAATTACATTCAGAACCTGGATGGCATAAAGTTACCTTGTGAGAGACAGCCTCGCCTTCAGGCACAGAGCTGTAATATCGGCTGGAAGGGACTGTGGGAGACCGTCCAGTTCAGCCCCTGCTCCAAGCTGGGCTAGCTAGATTAGGGTGTTTGGTACCTCGTCCTACCACTTCCAAGCACCTCTGAGAAGAGGCCTTTGGGACAGGGGCCCCATGCACACGCCCCAGGGTTTGCCCACCCTCCTGGTGAAAACAGGTTTCCCAATATCCCATGTTCCCATTACCTCTCGTCCCAAAACCGCACATCTCTGAGAGGAGTCTGCCTCTAAGGCCTCCATGAGAGAGCCGAGGACTGCAGTAAGGTCTCCTCCTTAGCCTTCTCTTCTTAAGGCTAAAGAAAGCCACTCCTCTTGGCCTCTCCTCATACGTAATGAAGAATTAAAGCTAGGACATCCCTCTACTCTCAAGCAAGAGTGTAGCTTCAGATGCATTAAGGAAGCAGAAGGGGTGACTTCAGGATGCCAGAAACAAGGAGATTACTCTTCCCTTACACTAACACCGATGCTAGGGGGAGTTTAACAGATGTGTATCAGCAGGAGATTAGACTGGGACCTGCCTGTGAGCATTACACAAGTGCTGTGTGTGCTCTGAAGAGGCAACCAAAGGTGACTACGTGGTATTCTAGCAGCCTACCTGCCTACTTAAAGCAGGAACCCAGTGATACCCTCTCTCTGACGCTACTTGCTACCCCAACAACAGTAGAGATGAAGGTGCGAGGATTAAGGCCTTATTGACAAGTAAAGGCCAAGTAGCTCCTTAAGTTCAAAAATCACACTGTAAAATGTTGTTTTTAAGAAAACAGTTTAAAAACCCTATTTAAAAAGTTCAGTGGAAAAAACAACCCAGTGAATTAATTTCCAGCTTAATTTGGCTCAATTTTGCATCATGCATCTGTTATGAATTACTCTTAAACTACAAAGCTTTCATCCTTCAGAAACAGAGAAATCTTTGCTTTGGTGCCAACAAGAACCTTTCCTTTGGCCCACATCCCAGTTCTGGGCAGGTACCCTTCTCTGGCAGGCAGGCCTGGGCCTGCCTTTCTCCTACAGTGGAGCCCTGCAATCCACCCACCCCACTGTCAGAATAGGTCGCTAAATCTCAGCACAGCACCTATTCTGACAAGGTCTCAGGTGAACTACATAGGCTTGCGGTCTCCTTAAAACTTGAAAGTCTGTGAATAGTGTTAAAGGGTAGCTTGTTCAAACCAAGGTATGCATAGAGATGTGTCTGGATGAAAAGATTTAAGAATAATGAAGTGAATAATTTAAGAATAATTTAGTGGCCTAACACTAAATCCTTCCATGGGAGTTTGGGTTCACCCCTGGAATCACTGCTGAAGGCCTCACTCCACAGTTCACCAGAGAATTAGGGGCAGGATGATCCTGATCCTTCCCCAGGACAGCCTTCCACATCAATTTTGGGCCATGTTTGGCTATCCTAGAAGGGTGGAGCTACCCACATAGTTTATACCCCTCCCTCAAGTGGTAGCAGGTCACTCTCAGCAATGACTCCCCGTCCATCTAAGCACCTGCAACAATGAACTTCCACAGTCGGTTTCTGAAGGCAGAAGTCAGAAAAGCTATCAGAAGATTAATTACTACGTCCCTCTTCTCCCGCCCCATTTCCCCACTCCAAGATGCATTCCTCTATCCCTCCTTGCTCCTTCTTGTGCTGCTTCAAGTGATTGTGTAGCAAAGCGCATCAGGGAATTAAAACCAAAAGTAACTGCTCTAGGTCCGAATGGCAGTGCTTGCAGGCATGCAGGGCACATGCTGGCAGGACCACCCAGGGTCCACAGCTGTCCTGGTGTTCCCCAGAGCCATCACCAATGCAACCTCTTACTACAATGGGAAGCAGCTGTTTCTCCTGTCTCTGACAGGCTGTATATTACTATATAACTATATTTATTTGTCTGTACAATAGGAATATGCAGGTATTATCATAATAAAATAATCAACACAGTGCTTGTTTTCCTCTTACTGTCATCACGCAACAGATGCTTTCAAAGATGGATGGACGCTGCCATGCTGTGTTTACACTTATGGTTTTAAACGTCCATGTCCCGTATGTAAAATAGGTCCTGGGTAGGCAATTACAGAGAAGGACACAGCTCTGACCAGAAGGTGGATTTGATTTCAACAAATGCAGCAGCAGCAGCTTCCCCACTCTTCTACATTATTGCTCTGGAATTACCTAGGGAGACCATCGCTTGGAATTAAGTGATTTAATTTCTGTTCATTTACTCTTGATTGTCTGCCAAAGGCATCTATAGCGAAAGATGAATGCTGCCGCTACTGACTGAATCAAAAGCACAACAGACAATCCATCAGACAAATTAAGGGCTACGTTTCAGTATCACCACAAGCCTGCACCTGAATCGTAACACAAAGAATGACAAGCTCCAAAACAGACACGTTAATCAGAATGATGTAGACCTGATGGATTTCATCAGATGTATTTCTCACACAGCAAAATAAAAGGACAGGATTTTTGGCAGTACTAAGATGGGTAATACTATGAAATTAGATGTATAGCAACAGGTTTAGTAGACTTTAAAATAAAAAAAAAACCCAAACAAAACAACCCCCTCACAAAATCCAACAATGTAAACAGTTTGAAATTTGTCTCTCCTCAAGCCTACCTCCTTTTCTGAATGAAATAGCTTGCGATGTTCTCGCTGAACTATTATGAGGATTTGGCTCCTGGTAGGGTGCAAAGTTTAAAAGCATACTGTTTTGAGCAGTTGCTTTTGAAATCACCCCCTCTCCTCTTCTACCTACAGTTAGAAAATACTTGCAGTTGTGGGGTTGGGAGCTCGTTTTCACTTCCAAGTCCACAAGGTTCGTAACAGTAGGGAGAAGTCAGGACCTTAAATATTTTATCGAATCGGGGTCTTAGCATATTAACCAGTGGTCAGGATTTTATAATCAAAACATTTACAGTGGGTACAACTTTGATTTCATCTAATCACCCATGTTCAGCAATGTAATAAGGCTTCTTGCTGAACTCCAGAACAAGCCATGCAGTTTCACAAGTGCTATTGTTTTGCACATCACTGTACCCAACATCCACTTATTGTTAGTGGATGTTACAAAAATAAAAAAAAAATCTACTAAAAGACAGGCAAATGGCAAGCAGTCAATAGAACAGATTTGGATTTTTTTTTTTTTTTTCCTGAGGTGTGTGGGGGGAGGAAAATAAATTGTCAGAGCTATGTTTTCAGTCACCTGGAGAGAGTACTGCTTATTACCATGACTGGTATTCTGGAGAAGATGGCAGGTATGCACTGCAGGAAGTCCATTTTCAGGAGTCTCAGAGAAACAGCAACAATTTTGAAGCTAAATCGTTGCTTGTTCATGAAAGGCAATGCATGTGTAAGTTAAAGAATTTTACATTATAAGAAAGAAAGATAATGAGGGAAACCCCATGTTTTATATTTGTCACCTCCTTTATGAAATCTTGATCTCTCTCATTTAGAATTTCAGCAGTGAGAAATTAGGTGAAGTGCATCACCACTGTTCCATGGTTTTATTTTTAGGGTCTATTTAATCAGTTAACGGGATGCAATAACTGGACACTTAGCCAACCCAACTCTCCTCACCCATCTTCAGTGCTGCAATTATTATGTTACTGTCCACAGTAATTGTTGTCAAGAGACTTTGCCAAATTTATCATGGTTTTGTCCTCTGTTCTCCTATTTTATCATTCGCCACTGTCTGGATTAAAAGAGCAGGAGTTCTTAAGGTACAATTACCTCCGAGCTAACCAGCCAGCGTGATGGAGGAATAATGTGACATACACATTTTGTCCCTCACAAACATACTCCACAGACTGAGCTCAGGAATTCCTCTTTCCTTGGCTCAAGGCCTGGAAACTTGAGTCTTTACCAAGCGGCAGGCCTTCCACTGAGGGCAAAATTAACCTCAGTCTACAGGTCAGAGCAGTCTGATTTCCTTGCATTTTGCAAAATATTGCTTTAAGGATATGAGGTTAATGAAGTTGTCTGGGTAGAGGCATCTGAGACCATTTGGTAGGCATTTTAGTTCTGAAAGGTTGTTTGGTTTGTGGGTTTTTTAAAAACAACTCTAACGGGGATCATGCAATCTAACAACTGTCCCTTTCACTTATCATTGCCACCTCCTCCCTAACCACAGATAAACCCTAATTGAATATTTAACAGTAGTTTAGAATTAACAAAGTAATTTAAATGTTCCTCATGACAATGGAAACAGTGCGGTCTTAAGAATTTGTAAAGCCAGCTTCAATTTGCCTCTACATTAAATGCTAAAATTGAAGTTCAACACAACAATCAATGTGATCAATAGTACCTTTGAATTTATATGGATCACTAGCACGTCTCATCTGTCTCTTGGGACCCAATCCTCAAGAAATTAGCAGAAGACCACCTTCACACCATTCCTTCCCTTCACAGACCTTGCTGTTCGTTCCTTCGTGTTACATCCCCTCCCCATCATTATTCATGTGCTTTTAGCACCCACTTCCAACTACTTCTTAGTACTTTCTACAAAACTATCTAGCCAATCCTCAGCAATCAGGAGCACTTTTACAATTTAACTACGCTAAATGTATACATTAGTATATTTAGTAAGGAAGCTAAGTAGTACTAAAGAGAAAAAACTGCTCTATATCTTTTAAACTTTTACAAACAACAAGAGAACCAACCTGGCATAATCACTTCCATGAGAGAAAAAAGAGGTAGCCTCGATTCAAACTTTTAAAAAGGTAAACTGCAAACCTCTGCTTACGCCTTATCATTTCGATTTCTCATTACTAATTGATTCAGAAACACAGTTCACATTGGGAAGTCAGGCAGAGAAAAATATACACAGAAGTTACACAGAGATTGTCTAACTTGTGTGCATCCTGAGCCAAAAAGGGTGGAATGTACATTGTACTTTTGAGAATGAGTTTAAAAGGAAAATGACTGGTTTAGTGTTTGCCTGATCTTGCAGCACCTACAACAAAAAACCCACAAATTTTCTTCCATTTAAAAAAGTAATTTACCTCCAAACTAGCAACACACATCTTTATATGCTTGCCCGACCATGAGACAAGTAAACTATACTGAGAAAAATCTACACCAAATTGCATAGGTTATCCAACAATATAGAACAATGTCAAAATATGGTCAACTGAAAATGCCAACTGCAACTTTGATTTCAAGAAATCCAAAATAACTTTAATATATTTCCACAGAGCAAAGAGGTCACTTCAGTGAGTTAATACACACACCTTCCAAACTGTGTAAGCTTTTATTAATGCCAAACTTATTAATCCACATTGTTCTGAAGAAGAATTCAAAAGAAGCAAATGAACACTGAGACCATTTGATCCTCTGAATCGTGCATACAGACTGCCCAGCACCTTATCCATTTACTGCTCAAGATCTATTCAAATGCAGCAGTATAAAACAAGCAGAGCAGAAAAAAAAAATAATCTCACGACATTGGCACTTCCACCGCCCCTATTCACAGGCCTGTAGGCATCAATGAAACGGGAAAGTACTACTTTGAAAAGCAGTCAGAGGTTTCTACCTGGAAGGAAAGATGTGCACCAGCTCCTTATTGCATCAGCCCCGGGACTGGACAAAGAAAAGAGAAAGACTGACTTTGTACAGGCTGCCTCTCACTCACTCATTGCAGGCTCTGAATGCCATGTTTATTTCACCACATATTGGGCCTTCAGTTCAATCTTCAAGATTCAAATTTGTCTGAATAGACAGAAGAGACTCAAGGTAAGTTAGAGGAGTACAGCATGTAAGAGCACTGACTTGGTTGGGGAAGAGAGTAAGAAAAAAACCAAAACCTGCATGGACAACAGACTACCCCTGCAAACTGAATACACTTAGTAGCTGTGGGTGGAGAGAAGAAGAAAAAGAGCAAACATTGCAGAAAGTACAGCAGAAAGTATGCTGAGATACAATATGGAAGAAACTACACGAAACAAAGTAAAAAGTTAAAAAGATCTATCAATGTCTACTGTCTTTTTTGACTAAGCTCTCTTTGAGGCAAGGAGTGGCTTTTCTTCTATCTCTGCATAGCCCCTGGCACAATGGCATGCGACTTACCTGTCGGTTTGCAGAGTATACTACAGAAACAGCAAACAGCAGCAAGAGACTGATTCAGCAAGCCAGCCTGTCCAACAGGTTTTAAGAAATACAGTTTGTTCAGGAACTAGACTGAATAACATAATGCTCCTAGGCCTCTCCAGATAACAACTAAGGGGAGGAGAAATTTTCTTCTCTGTTGTGGTGAATGAAGTGGTGGTACTAGGCTGCAACATGCAGTTTGGAAAAAGTGTCAGTCAGATGTGTGCTACTATGGTAAGAACCTGTAATAAAAACCAGTCAACCACATCACACACCAAACCAGAGTACTCACAAGAATACAACCATTATTATTATTATTAATTACAAACAGCACTGTATTTTGGTGGTGGAAATACAGTCTTTAGTTCACCTGAACAGGTATCATATAATCTATTCCTATCCTATTCAGCCATTACATTTATAATATAACAGTGAACGACAGACACCTCAAATCATTAGTCTACTGAATAATAAATAAGGACAGAGTGCTGGAGACATACCCAATATGAAAATGAAATTCACTAAGTGGCTACTTTGGGAATCTCTGACCTCCTATACGGAGGTGAAACACTCCACATACCACAGATAAATATACTGAGCATAATTCAAATGAGTTTTAAAACTTACAAGAAAAAAAAAAAGGTGTTTCTTCTCAGTCCATCATCCCACTCTAATACAAGAAGGAGCACTGCGATATAATTACTGGTTACCCCAAAACATTACTTTCATCTTAAATTTGAAATAAATATCCTGGGCAGTATTGAGAATCTTGAGTAAACATTATGTACAGATTCATTGCCGGTGGGCAAGTCAGTGTTCTACACACCTATAAAAAACTGGACAGGTACCACACGCATACACACACATTTAACTCCAAAACTATGCTGTACTGGCCCACATATAGTCAAATATTCAACATAACAGCTACAAATGTTTTTGGAATACTATTTCTTATGTTTATGCCACAGTCAGAAAGATAATATATGATGTGGACCACAGCCAATGTTTTTGCTTTTCTACTCTCAAAGACACATTGGTGCCTCTGGCACCATTTTTTTTGGAAATCTTTTTTGGAAACATTACAGGATTAAGGATGTTCCATATTTAGGCTAATTGAGTATTTTATATAACTTTCTTCACATTACAGGAAAACCCCAAAGAACAAGGGGAAACAAAACACGTAAGCAAAAATCACCAAGTCAAATAAACCAGGAAAGATAATTTAAAAACGAGGAAACCTTACTTGCAGAAGTAAAATCATTGAACTAGTGAAATATAAAAAGGACATTCAAACCTTTATTTAGCCCACAATATGGATGGAAATAAGCTCTTTACACTTTTTTTTTTTTAAAGCAGATCTACAATACTAATTGTATTTCTAAATACCACATCTTTAACCTCCAATAAACACTTAGTCTACACTGGATCTAACCATAGTCTGCAGACTTCTAGAAAACCTTCTTTAAAGTTGTACTTTGTTGCAGTTTACTTCTCATTTATTGCAGGTAGTTGCCACTAGAGTCTTGCACGAAGTTGAGTAAGGGACAAGCCAATCATCCTTAGAAATGACAGCCATTTGTCATACAGTCAGCAGAACTTAGTCAAGGTAGTTCTGTGTACACACACAACCATTAAGGTATTTATTACTAAATTATAAAACTTACTTTTGTGCATCTGCAGATCGTTTCCAGCCTCCTTGCAGATCCTGTGAGATATCTTTCCCAATATTATTTAAGATGGCATCATCTTTATTTACAGAATCCTCTTTTATTATAGCTGTAGAACAGAGAGGCTCTTCAATTCTCAGACGCTTTGGGTGCATGTCCTCCGGAAGGGTATTTGTGTTCTGTAAATCCTTTTCACATCTGTTGGGTTCATCTTGGAAGGTGGAGGGTTTAGATTCTACCAAAGAAGATTTTGTTGCAATATTAAATAAGCTTCCAAGAAAATGAAAAAACCCTTCTCGAGGTTGCTTGTCTTTATCTGCTGTTTTGATTCCAGGAGTCAAACTAGGAAGGCTATTAGCTTTTTTCAGCTCCTCCTGGATTTCAGACTTGCTAAGCTCTTCCGTGGAATGGTTCTTCTCTTCTTTTTGACAAACCTAAGATAAATAGAAGCAGCACATAAAGAAGATGTTTCCTGTCATTTTCCCACATTTCCAAAAACCTTAATTTTAATACATGTTGTATTCCTTTCAGAAGATTTGTTGTTTAAAGGTTCATTTTAAAATCAAAGCCCTGTGCTTTCTTCTTCTCTTTTTGTAGTAAAAAGGTCTATTCTACAAAAAGCCGAAATGACTACATAGGCTAGAAGATTCACAAAGCAACTGCTGTGGAAGTAAAATACAGAAGGACAGATGGAGAACAACTGCTTCAACTGGCAGAAAAATAAAGCAAGGAAGAAGCAAGGAACAATTTTTCACACTTCAGACTTTAATCCATTCAAAAAGCACAGCTTCACAAACAAATCTTTATACACTTGTGAGATGGAACAGTTTTCGGCTTGCAAATATACTCAAGAACACTAAAGCAAAACACAAACATACCACAGCCTTAAAGGACAGGGTAACTTGCACTTGTAAAAGAACGAGGAGAATCAAGAACAGAATTTGGATAAAACGAACTCAACTCACATGCCAGAGATTAATCCTACCCGCTATCTTTAGCAAGCCCATGTTGCACTCTCTAGCCGTCTTTCCTTCAACTCCACAGGCAATTAACTGCACAGCTGTATTTCCAAATCTATTTGTAGTCTCATACAGCTCCATAGTCTACTATGCCTAAACTGCACAGTCTTCCATACAGCCAGAGTCCTACACACCACTACCCCTGCGCATCCACGACCTTCTGAACTGCTGGTCAGCTCTATCAGCTAACTGAAAGTAATTCGTACTAAGGCAGGGCTTCACCTCATTTAAACCACCTGTTCATTTTTCCCTTCAACTCAGCTGAGCACCTGCCTCCAGGAGCAAGACAAGCTCTGTTCCTCACCAATTTATGCCCTTGAATTTCCTTGGTGTTAGCTGCTGTTACAGATCCAAGAACCGCTGCCCAAGCCCATGCTCCTTCTACCAAGACAATCTGCCCAAAAAGATCATGCAACTTCACTGGTAAGCTTCACAAACACCACATGTAACCACATTTTCAACTTCATAATCTGCAAACACTTTTTCCCTCGACTAAAATTTTTTGGGGAGCACCTCCCCCTCATCCTCACCTTTCATAGCGGGTGCCATATGCAATTGCTGCTGAATCTTTACAGTACAATCCTTGTCATTTCAATCTGTGTTTCAACACAGTGTATTAAACCAGAATAAAGTTACACCATCTTTTCTTAGATGAAATCTATTCTGCTTAACAGGAGTGGGAAAGGAGAACATGAACAAGTCCTATGCAAATCTTAATTGTGTCAACAACAACTTTGGATAAGAGTAACTGTTTCAAATTGGATAACACCTACCCATCCAAACTAAGCAGAAAGCTACTATTTCCATTAGGTCACAAATCCTATTTCAACTTGAAGATATATTTGCTTCAAGTAACCTAAAATAAACAAGTATTATTTGTTAATAGCCCATCTAGAATCATGTTAATAATGAAAAGAGTGTTTTAATGAACACAATTTAATCTTTGGGGAACAGCAATTCCTTAAAAACTTGCAAGTTATACTTAGTGATCTTGGAGCAGTGGTCTTTAATTTTCAAGCAACATTTTCCCCACCTTTTTCGTACAAAGAGTAGATGCAATTGCTTAATATTAAGTGATCAGATGTGTATGTTGAAAATGGAATTATGCAAGGATGGAAATTGAATGGCACTAATTTGTCCTAGAGAAATCCATATAATCTCTATTTTCTTCATAGAAGCAATACACTTAAATGACCGCATTAAACTTTTAAGTAAACTTTCAAAAGTAGGCTAAGTCAAACTCTAGCGTTTTTTTCATTCCGCTTGTGACAAATCCCACCTGCTTCCTCACATACTGCGCTAATCAATAGCTGATGTGTCACAAGTGGCTGTAGTAATGTTCAGGGATTGAATGCACTGTTCAGGGATTTACTCCTCTACAAGTCAACTCTACCCAAACCCATCCCTGGAATGTTGGATGACAACAGCGCAGCTTACAGATGTACTATAGTGCTGGCTGCTATCTTCAGTGCTAGGCAAACTATGCAAGTAACATGCAAACCTGGGATGCATCTCTTGAATAATTAACTTTATCTCATAGGAACTAAGTACTTTGCATAAAGAAATACAAAACAGAAATAAGAAAAAAATTAATTTCCAAAATTGGATAATACACAAATGATTCACTGTAGTCAACTTCAAAGTTCTACTGTCATAGTTTCTTCCTTCACTTTGATTAATACCTCAGCATTCTTCAATACCAGTTTTTGATCTAAGTGAGGGAAGGCATTTCTCCCTTGTTCTGTGATTAGTATCATTCACACAAATTTGTCAGATTTAAGAGAGTATCTCAGTGCAGGAAATGCACATGAATCTTATTATTTTCTCGGCAGAAATAACCACTATGGACTATAAACATTTATATTTACTACTACAATATCTATGAAGTTAACAGCTAAATGCATGAACTATAGAAGAAAATATTACATTCAAAACATCAACAGTTTAGTATTATGGGGTTTTGTTGTTTTGTTGTGGTTGGTTGTTCATTTTTTGGCGGTTTTTTAAAAGTCATTTGCATTCAGGAACTAGCGGGGGTTTTTTCCTATTAGGAGCCGAGACTTCAAATATGGCTAAATCTCTACATGTGAAATTCGTCCCCTAGCAGCTCTGAGACGTAATGCTTGTAAAGACTGTGTGCTGCTTCTTTGTAAGCATAATTCATGCCCCACATGAAAAGATGTTTTGTAGTCTCTGTTTGCAGAAACAGTAATCTATTTAGACTAAATCCTTCCTCTTTAATCTTCCTTTCCTTAACTTTTGGTAAATCAAAAGAACAGGAAGTTTTGATATGAAAGGGCCCTGCCATACCTTTAACCATAATGGTAATAGTGTCTTGCATAAAAAATGCCCTGGAGAACATTTACACTGTGCTTACACCGAGTTATACATGGATATTAAGTCCCAACAGAGAAACTATGCAAATCCTTCTTTCTTCCCTCCAATATAATCAATCCTACTCTCCATATATTATCCCTCCTGCTCCTCTTTGCCTTTGCTATAGAAGACAGCATGAGCTATCGGTGTTTTAGCATTTGCCCATAAAATCTCTATTCAAAGTTTGAACCACTGTTTAGCCATTATACAAACAAAACTGTTCCTGCTACAGATTTTGAAGTTTGTATTTTAAGATAATGGCGTATTTAAATTACACAGAGGAAAGCACATGATCTGTAAAGCCAGTAAGCCTTTTACACAGCAGGAGCCTTCCTTCAGGCACAAGTGTCTGACAAAGGCAGCAGTATGATGGCAGTTCCACGAGGCAACATCACGATAACTTTCACTTATTATCTCCCACACTTCTCTCTGAGCTCCTCTCTGACAGAAGCTCCCAGCAAACGCTCAGGGAAAAAAGGCAAGGGCATAGCGTATACCCAAAGTAATCCTTTCCTTGGTATATCCCACCAGTTTTCAACAGTCAGAGCCTTTAGCTGACCTCGACAGAGCAGTTGCATCTGTGTTGCAATTAGGCTTGAGCAGTTTGATATTCACAACACAGGAAGAATACTGGTGACTCTCATATTAGTTATACTTCATGTCATCAGCTAAAAAAAAAAAAAATAATCCTCTTCCAGTGTCACAGTAGTCTGAACAGTTTCTCAGGCTTACCACATAAACAACTGTTTTTGGATGAAAAACTACCTGCCAGATCTCCTTTGAGATCCTTGCTGATGCAAGGAAAAAAGTTTTTCTGCTGTAGTGCTGTCTTTCTGCTCCTTCTCTATGCGGACTGTCATCAAGTCTCTCTCCTTTCCCACTCTCCATGAGCTTTCCTGCTTGGTATACGGACTGTCATCAAGTCTCCCCCTTGCCTCTCCTCTCCCACTCTCCATGAGCTTTCCTGCTTGTGACATGCCTCATAAAGCTTTAATTAGCTTTTATTCCTTTAGCAACTCATTACTCAAAGTTTCACTGGGGAGGCCCTTGGTAACCTGGTCTGACCTTATAGCTGAGCGAGCTTTAAGGAGGAAATCGGGCTAAATGACATCCTGGGGTCCCTTCAACCTGAATTATCCTATGGTCCTGTGACCTCACATGCAATGAGGCTGGTGCAGAGGGGAAGCTCAACTGAGCGTGAAACAAGATTATGACTTAAATCAGGTGACTGAAGAGACTGCAGTGATAAATGAAGCTGCATCTACTGCACAGTCAGGTAGTGCAGTCTCACCTTGCTGGAGCAACTGCTGCAGAGAAGCTTGGCAGCCAGGACTCAGAAGACAAGCCCACGATGCTGTCTCAAGTGTGATTATTATCTCAGCTAATTTATTCAATGGTAGACTAGGTATGTTTTCCAGGCTGTAATCCACTCCTGACTATAGCACAGACACACGCCCAAAGCCTACTTGCACCTACGCAGTCAGGCACGGGGTTTGCTACCAGTGTGAACAGCCTCCCCAAAGTGCAGCTCCAGTGGTGCAACAGCACCCTGAACAGGGATTGCTTTGCCAGGTTTGCCTTGTACCAGCTGGGAACAGCTGCCCTGGTAGCCGCCGTCTCTCAGCAGCTGAGTGGCAGAAGTTCAAATTGCCAGAGGTTCTCATTCAGCAGGGGTTACGTCTGTCTGCCAAGAATACAATCTCTTTTATTGCCCTAACGAGTGAATGAAATGAAAACATTAACAGCATTAAAACACAGATCTCCATGAACAAAGAATTAGCTTCCAGCCACAACAGCCAGACATTTCAGATTGCACCCCCAATGAACAAATGCTCATTACGAAGCAGAAACTCCAGACAGCCACGTGGAGACCTCTCACAGACCATCTGTCCTGCTGCACTGGGAGCTGCTGATGGAAGACATTCTGCATACTGCACGGATACGTTCGTGCGCTTTAACCACCCCATCTCACCTGCAGTTGCGAGCGAAGATGGCCAGCCATGAGGATTTTAGGATTATCGCTGTCTTATGAGTCAGTGATATACTTGCGATAGCAAGTATCACTTACAAGTCTTATGAGGAGCGACTGAGGGAACTGGGGTTGTTTAGCCCAGAGAAGAGGAGGCTGAGGGGAGACCTTATCACCCTCTACCTGAAAGGAGGGTATAGAGAGGTGGGGGCTGACCTCTTCTCCCTGGTGAAAAGTGATAGGATGAGAGAAAATGGGTTCAAGTTATGTCAGGGGAGGTTTAGCTTGGATATTAGGAAACATTTTTTCACTGAAAGGGTTATTAAACATTGGAATAGGCTGCCCAGGGAGGTGGTGGATTCGCCAGCCCTGGAGGTGTTTAAAAAAAGGGTAGATGTGGTACTTGGGGACATGGTTTAGAAGTGGTTTTGTCAGGGTAGGTTAATGGTTGGACTTGATGATCTTAAAGGTGCCTTCCAACCTCAGCAATTCTGATTCTATGACTGACCCCAGGGACTTTCAACAAGCCATTTAACCCCAACTTCTCAATTTACTCGTCAAAGAAAACGGTCACAGCACTGCTCCAGAATTTCTGTTTGCTAGCATATAGAAATACTTTAAGAGTTTCAGATTACAGTTTTTGTTCAGTGCACAAAGTAGCATGTTTAGGCATTGCCACCTCTATTACTGGAAAACAAACCGTGTTCCTAGCCTTAGCTTTGACCTTTTAACATAGCTAAGATGGCTGCATTTCCTTTAACAATTAGAGCATCTTGGTCAATTTGAACAGCAATATGCTAAAAAAAAATCCACAGTGAAATAGCCTGAGTTGCTGGCAGACTAGTATATCCCCACAATGAGTCACTACTGCACATTTTTCAGCAGACTTCCTTCTCCGGGAGGCTAAAGCATCTTTGGTGTTATCTCCCACTTGTTTGCAATGAATTGAACACACTGAGGTACATTAAATCCACACATGAAATAAGCTTTAGTTTTTTCAACTGCTGTGAGGAAAAGAAATTAAGCATTCTCAACCAACAGGAGGCAATACATACAGAAACCTAATGAAAAAGAACCAGACTCAGTGAGACACAGATTAGGAACAAGACTTGTTTAAGAATATTAGCATAGTATTAAGAAAAATTCTGGAAAAAGTACTATCAGACAGTGAAATACACAATAAGCAGAGTGCTCCTGAAAGTCCACTTTTGCTAGTGTTCATGAGAAAAATGGATTTAACACACACATGGTCAAAGTGGATTTTTCTTATTTATACCAATAATTAGACTGGTGATGGAGATGACGCAAAGGATTTCCATCACTGTCAAAAACTGTTTAGTCTTAACTAAATAATAAATTTTAAATAACCAGAAAAAGCAAAAAACCAAAGATTAACAAAGCCTTGGGGTTTGGGGGGGGGGATTTAAGCTAAAACCGAGTTCTGTATCTCTACAAATAACTGATGCTTTGAACCTCTGAATTTTTTGGCTTTTTTATACTGCGAAGTCTTCCTTCTACATGCTCCTTTCTCTGCTTGTTTTGACATGAAGAAATCAGGTCATGACAACCCCGGAAGACAAGAGTAACCAGAAAACTAATGAAATCACGGCATCTTGATAATCAGGAGTAAAAGTTAAAAAACAGGAAGGGACTTTTAGTTAAAGTGCATTGGGTTTGCATTTTTAAAAATAAACCTATTTAAATTCAATGACTATTCAACATCTGGAAAGACAACTGCCTCTGTTGAAAGTTCAGCACTGGGACTTTAAAAATTAGTTTATCCATTTGAATTCTTGAAACATCAAGGAGTCCTTAACCTAGATTTAACTTGGCAGATGAGGGGAAAAAAAAAAAGGAAACAAACATTCTCTGAAACCCTAGCATTCTCCTAAAATCTGGGGAAGTATCTAGACTCACTTTCCCTGAGAAAAGAACAAAAACCAAGGTGGTAAGGGTGAACACTTCAAATTAAAAGGTAGAGAAAAAGGAGGTACAATTTGAAATTAAGTTTCTGCTAGGTCACCTTTACAGGGAATTGTAAACTCAGGAAAGCCCCTAGAATGACAAAGTGAATTTTATCATTTAAAAAATTCTGTTTACACCATTTGCAGAGCTACTTTAAAATTTCTCCCTTTTGAAATTTCTCCCAAAATTATTGTAAAGCTCTGATTAAAGACCTCCCAGAGAGGGAAGCACATTTCATGATCATCCTTTCTAAAAAGTCTTCAGTATGACAAAGGAATTTACCAGGACTTTAGACAGGACGAGCTTGATATGTCTTCCTGAACATATAAAGCAGTTAAAAAATTAATTTAACAAAGTGTCCAGGGAAACCAGAAGGTGCTATATACTTGCGTATAAAATTCCATTTCAACAAAAGTCTACAGCACCGCCAAAGTGAAAAAGATCTTCTTTCAGGTTCCACAAGAGAAACCTTGATTATGCAAACTCCAAAACCATTTTGGTTTTGTCTTTCATTCGTTGTTGTGGACAGCAACAGCAATAGTTTTTCTAAGTAACGCTCAGGTTTTTGAAAAAATTCATGGTTGGCAGCAACAGTCCCCCTCCTTTGACTCCCAAAAGACAGAGAATCCCTCTCTCTGATTTCTAATTATGAAATGAATTCTAACACACAGGCATTCGGAAGGCGTTCACACACAGGCTGAGCAGACATTACTTAGATAACATACATATGAAATAAAGACAATATAAAATAAAACCATGACAATATGAAAAAACCCCCATGATATATGGAAAAGTAAGACATGGGGCTTAATTTTGATTTCTAACTTTTTGTAGAACTTAAAACTAATTATGAAGTTAGACTTACAGACATTCAATAAAACCAGCTACATATATTCAGCAAGTTCATGGGACTTTTTTAAAAAACTTATGTGAATTCACACATCAGATGAAAAATGATGTGACAGAGAATTGCAGAACAAATTAGGCTTTAGCCTTTCAAGGAACGTGGCTGGGGATGTCACATAGTCTAAGCTCCTGTTCAAAGCAGCTCCAGTTAGAGCAGGGCTTCATCCAGCTGCATTTTGAGTATTTCCAGGGATAAAGATTCTGCAACTTCCTTGGGCAACCTGTTCCAGTATCTGACCACCCTTATGGTAAAAGGGGGAAAAGAAGGAGAAAAAAAAAAAAAAGACAATTCTTAAATTCTTATAGGTGACTGGAATTTTCCATGTTCTAACTTGCACCCGTTGCCTCGTCCTATTTGTTGCAACTCCAGAAAGAACCTGGCTCAATCTTATCACATAATTGCAGTCCTTGCCATCAAATTTTAATACCATGTCTACCATTTAAATACAGCCATCTTTATGTTACCTTGAAATGAAATTCATGTGAGAAAGCAGGGCTACAGAATAATCTCTTCTCCATGTTCACAGTATACAGGAATACTTGTCAGAGGACAATTAGCAACAGGTTTAATTTGTAGCAAGAAAGATTTAGATGGGATGTTAAGAAAAATACTTTCTAATTATAAGGTTTATGAAATCAGTAGAACAGTTGTCTGGTGAAGTTGCAGAGATCTTAGAGATCTCCATCCCTGGAGGTCTTTGAGAACAAGTTAGACAAACTTCTCTCAGGTATGACATAGATACAGAGATCTCACCTTGAGGCAGAGGAGTGGACTAGATCATATTTACAGTACTTTCTGCCCCCGTGTTTTCTATGAAGGTTGAGACTGCCTCTGGTTAATCTAGGCGACTAGAACCCAGGCTTGAGCCTGTGGGCCAAATTATGAAATATTTATTATTACTGAAATACTGAAGTCTAAATTATACATTTGGTATATTGTATTTGTACATACTTTTTCAAAATTTTGCATTTGACTGACAGAGCTCACATAATAGTTCTTGTGCTGAGATACTTAAGAATTCCTTCCTAATCATTTATGGGAGAATGGAGTTGAAGATCCCAAGAAATCTGGTTAATATTCAAGGATCACCTCCTCCGAGCTCAGGAGTCGGGCAAAAACGCCAGGAGGCCTGCATGGATGAACAAGGAGCTCTTGGACAAACTTAAACACAAAAAGGAAGCCTACAGAGGGTGGAAGCAAGGACATGTAACCTGGGGGGAATACAGAGAAATTGCCCGAGCAGCCAGCGATTGTGTTAGGAAAGCTAAAGCCCAGATAGAGTTAAATCTGGCTGGGGACGTCAAGGGCAACAAGAAAGGTTTCTACAGGTACATCAGTGATAAAAGGAAGACTAGGGAAAATGTGGGCACTCCGGAAGGAAATGGGTCACGTAGGATACAGAGAAAGCTAAGGTACCCAACAACTTTTTTTTGCCTCAATCTTCACCGGCACGTGCTCTAGCCACACTGCCCAAGTCACAGAAGACAAAGGCAGGGACTGCGAGAATGGAAAACCACCTACTATAGGAGAAGATCAGGTTCAAGACCATCTAAGGAACCTGATGGTGCACAAGTCCATGGGACCTGATGAGATGCATCTGCGGGTCCTGAAGGAACTGGCAGATGAAGTTGCTAAGCCACTATCCATCATATTTGAGAAGTCATGGCAGTCCAGTGAACTTCCCACTAACTGGAAAAGGGGAAACATAACCCCTGTTTTCAAAAAGGGAAAAAAGGAAAACCCATGGAACTACAGGCCAATCAGCCTCACCTGTGCCTGGCAAGATCATGGAGCAGATCCTCCTGGAAACACTGCTAAGGCACATGGAAAGTAAGGAGGTGATTGGTGACAGCCAGCATGGCTTCACTAAGGGCAAATCGTGCCTGACATTTGGTAGCCTTTTACTACAGCGGTAAAGCATTGGTGGATAAGGGAAGAGCAACTGACACCATCTACCTGGACTTGGGAAAAGCATTTGATACTGTCCCGCAAAACAGTTTCTAAATTGGAGAGACATGGATTTGGTGGATGGACCACTCGGTGGATAAGGAATTGGCTAGATGGTCGCACTCAAAGAGTTGCGGTGAATGGTTCGATGTCCAAGTGGAGACCAGTGATGAGCGGCATT
>NW_009649568.1:3240995-3242981 GCF_000708025.1 Charadrius vociferus
CAGAGGGACCTGGACAGGCTTGAGAGGGAAGGCCTGTGTGAACTTCATGAAGTTCAACAAGGCCAAGTGCAAAGTCCTGCACCTGGGTCAGGGCAATCCCAAGCACAAACACAGGCTGGGCAGAGAATGGATTGAGAGCAGTCCTGAGGAGAAGGACTTGGGGGTGTTGGTTGATAAGAAGCTCAACAGGAGACAGCAACGTGCACTTGCAGCCCAGAGGGCCAACTGCATCCTGGGCTGCATCAAAAGCAGCACAGCCAACAGGTTGAGGGAGGTGATTCTGCCCCTCTGCTCTGCTCTCGTGAGAACCCATCTGGAGTACTGCATCTAGCTCTGGAGCCCCCAACATAAGAAGGACATGTTGCAATATTTCTTTTAAACACAAAGTCCATGTAGTACTAAAAGTGAGGTTAATGATATACTAACATGAACTGGACACTATGTAATGCAGGTACTTAGAACGCTAAACATCAAGTTCAAGAACTGTTTACATCCACACAACCATCTGTTCAACAATCAGATCCCCGAAATGGAGCATTTACTCAGAAAGAGCACTGTTTAGAGCTCTAATTCAAAGAAACAGAAGCAAAACAAAATCTGTAAATAAATAGTGGTGGGTGATGGTGTACTTTCTGGCAATGAATTAACAGACATGGCAAATATATTTCAGTAATATTTTCTCAAAGGTGATCAAATGATAATTGATAATTTCACCCTGGCACAGAAAGATTAGGCTTCATATTTTCATGAAGTGAGTATTAAAATATCTTTTCCTCCCTCTATGAGCTAAATACTTCATCGCAGGGAAAAAAATAGCAGGGGTAAAGTACAGAACTGGTAACTAAAGTGCTCAGAAGAGCCAAAGAGCTACAGTCGCTCAGCACGTTTCCCAGCTCCACTCACCCAGTCAGCTATAATTTAGACGCCCGACCTTTGCTGTTAAATCAGAGACTTACAGTTCCCCCGCTATTTTGCCCCTGGCCTCCTGCTGAGACAGCCACTGAATATACAAAATCACAGCATGTAAGTCAGTCTACATGTAAGTCTATCAGAAACATGATAGCTCATTAATTTGGTGACAGACAGACACAGCATGGTTTCAACTTTTAGTCACCATCCACCTGAAATGACTAGATAGAAGCATGGATCAGAGACATGGACATGTATGGAAACCTGCCCAAACCTGATCCATGTAGGTATATAGATTTAGACTCACAAAGTACACATTCCACAACAACAAACCGTTATTTTTTTGCAGCCCATAGTAACCTTGATGATTCAATGAATAAAACTGGAACATCTTTCAATACCATACCTTATCTCTTTCAAATGAGACAGTCTCAGTTTTCTCCTACTGCATTCTAGTGACATTTGCAAAAGACAGCTTATTTTGGCCAACATCAGGCATTGGACAGTGTGGTGTTATCAAAATGCCAGTGTATGTTGAAGGGAGCAGCAGTAGAAGAAAGAAAAAGATTTTTTTCACAAAAAAAAAAAAGGGGGGGAGGGCAGCAGTAGAAAATAAATACTTTCTCCACCTCCTCTGAATCGTAATTTCAGTGCACATTAAGATATAAAATTACAGTGCTGAAGTACTCATTGCTATGTATATGGAACTGTTCAAGAGTATCAGAAGATTTTTGATTAGCTTAAGGAAGAGGGAAGTTAGACAGAAAACTCTCAGTACAGTTGAACAGCCAGCACAGCACATTCTAGTAATATGAAAACTGCACCTTTATAAGAAAGCCTATACCAACATTAGGTATTATTTCGAAGATAACATAATGCAATTGTAACACTTTAGACTTCTAAACATCGGTCAAAGACAATATAATTAAATAAAATCCTATGGCAAGACAAAGAAAACAGATCAGATATTTGGAACAAAACGACAGCATTAGTACTGGCACCAACTTTTAGCACAGTATTACAAAAACACAAGTTCTGAGTAGCAGGCTTTACTGCAACAAATTTAGATTCAGCAGG
>NW_009649568.1:3242993-3258238 GCF_000708025.1 Charadrius vociferus
CAGGAAAGATTCTGAATTTGGGCTTTTTAAAATAAAAAAATAAATGAGATTTCGTTTTTGGCAAGAAATAAACACTTGGGTAACTTAAACCAGTTATGCCCCCTTTGCCCCACCTACACATCCTGCTTGTTCCTTGAGACCTAGCCCTCTTCATACTTCCTTTTAAGCAATTCCAATGCTGTTGAAGTCCTGTGCTAAATAATTCCCCTTCCTCAGTCAAAACATTCTTCAAAAGGAAAATCTGTTTTAGAATTTTTCACTGATCTAACATAGAAGTAAAAGATTATTCTTTTTAAGTGCAGAAAATTTGCTTTTATTATAGTAGAATCCCCTCTGGTTTATCAGAATCCTTTCTGCCTGCATTTCAAGGCATAAAATAAATAGTCCGTGATTTATGGTAACAGAATGCCATTCATTCAGTGGCATTTTCCAGGAGCTCAGAATTGACAGAGTTGGCTTGAACCCACAGGGCTTCCGAACAAACATCACCATATTGTTTCCCACCTTGATGTGGATAAACTACATTCAACATGGAATTTTCTTGAGCTAATAACCCTGTTGGACTGAACCAGGTCCTTGTAGAGGCAACTGCAACATCTCTTGACCTTTGGCAAAGCCCAAACTGTCTCTAGGTAATGAAGATGCAACCACATAGAGACTGTAGGCCATACAGGAAGAAGACCACTTCCTTCTCCACACACCCTTAGTGCCCAATAAATGCAACACAGCATAGAAATCTTAGATTTAGTGTGTTAAGAAGCCTGCTGCATCCCCAAATAAATCTGACAGACTAGTCAAGGCCCTTTTGGGGAAGTAGCCCCAATATTATCTGCATTAAACTAAAACGACTAGGAAAAGGAACAAAAAAAAAAAACCAAACAAAAGTGCTTATTGAATGAATCACCAAAATGGCTCTGTGCAGGGCATGATGTGACAGCACCAAAGTTGGCTGTTATCACCAGGCCCTGTCCTGTAAATAATTATTTATGATATTTGATTAAATCTAAACACAACTTTATGGGCAACCACCACTTTGTGTCAAGTGACATGGGATAAAGCCCTGATCACAGAGAAGCATATCCTTTTTTTTTTTTTTTTTTTTGCAGTAAAACACTTACAGGATAAGACAAGCATGATTAACATGGATAACACTGGTGAAGAACAGCCAACATGCATACGAATTTCAGCAGAAAGATCTTACAGTGCTTTGGTTGGCAACAAGCAGACCTTCAGGGAGGCAAATTCTTGCTGGTTAGATATTCATAAATTATATAGAAACAGTGCTTTAGAGGAATGCCTGAAACCATTGTTTGATAAAAATACTAGCTTCCTTCTTCACTGGATAACTGCATGTAGAATTAGCACTAGACTCCCATTTCTTTAATGTAAGTAAAGACTTTAATGTAAGCAAAGACATGAATTTTGTTTTCAGAATGTGAAGCACAGACAGTTTTTCTGTCTTCTGAGTGTATATTAGCCTGTCATAATGGACCCTAATCCAGAATATGGCAACCAGGTGCTATATTGCAGTGCAGGAATACATCCAACATCAAAACACTAGCAAGCAGTCACAAGCAGGGGTGGCAGGCTTTAGCTCAATTAAATACTAGTAAATAAAAACCATACCTTCAAAAGTGTGGGCAGAGTTGTGCTTTCCTTTTGGTTGCTCTTTAAATTTATGGCTTCACTCCCTTTGTTTTCAGAACTGAAAGACAAAAATATTTTGTAACACTGAGAACTTACATTATTCAAGTTTACCTGAGAGCCAACACACTATCATTCAATTAAAACATGACAGTATTAACTTAAAAGGACAAAAGAACGTATTTTCCAAACCATAGCCCATATTCTGCACATATTGCAACTGGAAAAGCCACACCCCAAAAAGCTGAAGATGTAAGCAAAATGCCTGTTTCACCTCATACAGAGGTTTTAAAACTCAAACATTCAGAAATGGCACACAGCACTTCAGCTCTTCCAGTTGAAAAAAACCCCAAGCATTCCATGCATATTAATTATTTTCTCCTGGAAAAATGATACTGTAGTTGTTCAGTCATCTACTACAGCAGTATTCATTGCCATAGCACTATCTGGCACACCTGGCAGCTAAAAGGTACCCCCAGTCCTTATACTGAGGATTGCGATCAAGTAGAACATACTCAGGGCAGATGGAATCATCCCAAATCACAGCTACCACATTCAACAGACCTTCACTGAACACACCTAATGGGAGTTTGCAGGCAAATTCAGAAAAGTTTTAGAAAGGGGACAACAGGCATGTTATTACCAAGGCAACAGCCACTGTTCCATTTTAAAAGTCAGAAGTCCAAAGTTGCGTATGTCCTTATTGCCAGTTTACTTTGGTCAAAATTTTCTTTAGAGCCCATTTTTGGAATAAAGAGAAAAACCCCACCCACCCCACCCCCCCAACCTCACCCCCTTGATTCTTAAAACAATCCTTATGCACAATTCAGCACAGAACATTTTAATCAAAACCTTTATGCTACATGCAACTTAAAAGCAAAACTATATAAAGGAAAACATTAGAGGATGTTAATGCCAGACATCACTTCCTGCACTGCATATCATAAGCTGAAGAAAAATAACTTTGTTCCAATATATCATGTGAGAAATGCTCAGTATTGCAGTGAAGCCATAATTACTTCAACACCCGTTTTTCATCAATTTTAGAAATTTAGCTTTTCTACTGACAATTGCACAAGCCCTTACTTATGAATTTGTATGAAGAGGTGAATTGAAAGCTGTTTAAATAAATAAATTAAAAAAAAAAAAATTATTTGCATTTTGGTGAAATTTCTGCCAGGATCTGGAGAAAGGATTTAGACGTACTGGTACTTCTACCGCTACTGACTGTTAACCACAGGTAAGCATGTTTCAGTAAGACTTCTGAAAAGAAAGGTCTTATTCCTATTGTGGATTAAGGACTATAGTTAAAGATACATTCATATACACAGAAAATACAAAAGCTAGTCCAACTAAATCTTAGTTTCCCTCTCAGCTGCTCAGAGAAAACATTCCCTGAACAAAAAAGACGACAGAACTCTCCTGTAATTGGGTTTTTCAGATCTCTTAAGATACATCAAAAGAAAGGTTCCTTCATCTCTTTTATAGATCCTCTTCAAGTTGAAAACCATGTACTTTCAGATCACCTCAGGTAATCTTTCATAATGCATTCATAAACACAAAGATGCTTTTTCAGAGAGAGCATCAGACAAAGTCTTGGCTATTCTTTACCTCCCTGTAAGACAGAGCAGATGAATTAATATTCTATGCTATTAATTTTTTCTGCTGTTAGTGTGTTTCATGAAGGAGATGTCACAATCACTTCTGGGCAACCTGGCACACTAATAAAAGTGCTTCTCAGTACGTAACCTATTTTCTCCCTCCTAGTTTTTTTAAAAAAGAACACCCTTCTCAGATTGGCATAGCTTTTCCTGATGCTGATACACTTGACATGAATTCCCTGTACTTAAAAGCAGAATAACGAGGTTGATTTCCACCAGACGTTCTTCCTGGCTTCAGGATATCACTCTTTATGGAACCGGTCTGTAGGCCACAAATGAAATCCTTCCTTGAATTAAATATTGCCAGCACAGATCACCGGCATCCTATTCTTTTATCACTTTGTTTTCCTCATATTCTTCCCTTCAACATTATGTTTTTCCTCAAAACTTTTTTCACTTTGCTACTTCTTGTTTGTATTCGAAATACATGCCTGTATTATTTTCCTCTAGCTAGCCAGGTTATGACAGATCGCTATAAAATTCCATAGTGTACATACCAAAACTGAAAGAATGCAATTCAGCAGATAAGCATCTTAAAATCAACAAGTTCAAAAAAAAAAAAAGTATCAAAACTTTACTTTACAGCATAAAATAAACCTAAAGCTGGAAGCAATTCCCCACACCCTTTCATGGTTTATATTCTAGCGTTTCTACATTCCTGAACCTTTTGCTTTAGGGTGTAGTTCCTCTACATGCTGACTCTGTCAGCAGAACCAGCTTTAGAAATTTCCACGCTTTCCTCCTCAACCTCAGATATCTCTTTCCACCCTTAACTCAGACGAGCAAGGCTCTCAGTAGGGCCATGGTCTTGGATAAAATCAAGGGGGCAGCAGAAGTTTCCATCAGGAAAAAAATCAGCCCATGATCCAGTTTACAGTGCAGTGATTTGTACCAGCACAAATGAAGGGGCAATGAATGCCACTCAAAGAACAAGCAAGCACGCACCACTGCGGCTCACTTCACCACTGAAGAAGCTACTTTTTGTGAACCTCTTCTACCCTTAGCCAGGGCCCAGTTTTAGATGGATCTTTGACTAAAACCAAATGGCTCAGGCTGAACAAATGAAGTTTACAGCACAAAAGCTCGCTTTGCTGGAAACAGGCCTCTTGGATTGTTTAGGATAAAATCATTTTGTTTCTCCCAAAGAGTCAAGATTACCTTCTACAGCCTAAACACCTGAAGTGAGGCTTGTGCTTAACCACCCACATGTGTTTGCTAGATCAGCCAGTGCTCAGGGAGCATTTCAGCACTTGCACTTGCTAGAGTAGGAAGATGAATCTCATGAGTCTTCAACTCTATGCTTCACAAACTACTATTGTTACATTATATACTCATCAATAGGACTCCACTAACCCAAGTTTTGAATCTACTTTGTACTTGTTTTTAAGTGAAAAAGCAAAGCATAATCGCAGGAATACGGAAAACACCTCTGCCCTGCCAACTTGGTTCTATCGACTTCTTAACCATACAGAGTCATTTACAAATTGTCACATTGTTTACATATTTAGGCAGATCTTACTTTCATTTTATGGATTAAAAAAACACAAACATGGAAATAGTAAATAATGCTCGGAATAATAAAGATACTGTCAAAATTAAGACTAGCAGCCAAGCCTCTCACCTACTTTTCAAATATGTAATTTACTGCCTTCCTGCTGCTATTTCTGCCAGACACTCCCTTTTCTCTCACATATTAGCGCATCCAACGTGGATGGGCTAATCTTCAGCAAAGGCAGAGGGATCTCTTCTCCTCGACTGTCTTGCTGCTCTTCCCCACTGCCTTGCCACCATGTCTAACCTGATGAGCATCACTCCCATCCTTTAAATAATCAAGATTAAACTCAAGTTGCAAAATATCCCATTCTGTATCTTCTGCAGAAACCTTTCTTTATGTGATTTTCTAACGCTTTCTCTTCCTCTGTTGCTGAAAATCTGTTTTGACCTTTCTGTAATACTTGGACAGGTGGTGTCTGAATCAGAAGCAGATTTGTGGTCCAAGTTTTTAATCATTACACTTATGCAAGAGAGGTTAGAGATTCTTATGGGGGAGACAAATGTTTATATTCTTCATTGTTGCTCACACAAAAAGTAGACACGTATAAGCAGAAGCACTCAAACCCAGGTTAGTTAATACGCATGCGGGATTACAGAAAAAAAACCAAAACAATTTAATGGAGCAAATTTAACTACATGGTTTGTGAGATCTTTTCCAACTGCCTCTAAAAACAGAACAAAACAATTACAAACAATCACATCTTCAAAAGGCCCTCATGGCATCTCCGTATGGTGCAAGAAGTCTGCTTCCTCCATCCTCATCCTTCATAACAATCCCTCGGAACTTGCAAATTAAAACCCCATCCCCTACTTCCTTTATTAATCTACTCCACCCATGTTATGCACACAGCAGATTGTGAATGTGTTGTGTCAGATAAAACAAAAAATAAGCTACAGGCAGCATGCAAGTGCAATAAAGCACAAACATGCAAGTTTTGATGAGACTGACCAGACGCAGAGCTCACCAAACTGAAAATAGCACTGTGACATTTTAGGTTCCTTTTACAAGGAGAAGGTACAGGCTGCTGATTGCTGTTTGGAAAGTGGCAAATTAATCGTCAGTCTCTTAAGGAAACAGGGACAGCTGGCTAAAGCTCAACTCAGACAGCACTGCGATGGATGTTGAGCCTCCCTCCTTCTCCCACTGCTTAGAAGCAAAGACTCTTCCAATGCAGCAGCTCCAGCATTTACTCCTCATGCAGTCCAGACACCGTCAGATAGGCGAGCACTCTATCATTTTGCCATCTCTCTTTCTCTCTGTTCGGGGACAGATGACTCCCTGAATAGTCAAACCCTCTTTGCTACCTCATTAGGCTAGCCATTATTTGTTTCTAACTGGTCTTCTATTCAGATTAACGCAAAAATCATTTAGCCATTTAATGTGATGATCTTTAATGGTAAATAAGCAATGCCTAACCTAAAACATACTCCAGGGTGCCAAGAGGCAAAAAGCTTCTACATCTGGTTTTAGTGACATAATGCTAATAAACTAAGCCTGATCTATACATACACCTATCTATCCAGGTTTCACAACATCACTTGTGACATCTCCTTCCCAATATTTTCTAAACAGTTTTCCTCAAGACGATGTGTTTTTTGAGACTGTTGATACAATTCACTCTCTGTTGGAGTTCTCACTTGGGCTAATGTCATTTTTACGTTTCTTTTCTTGCTAGTTTATTTCAGCATTCTGGGGTGTAATGCCAGTCCCTGAACCCTGCCATTCATCTCTCTCTGAACAAAAATAATGCTCTTCTCTGGGAAGTAACACCTCATTTGGTTTTCATGTCATGACTTCTTTCCAATTTTACTTAGTACTAACACAGTGACCCATTCAGTGGTGACCTTCCAGAAGGATATTTCAAGAGGAACAGAAAGATTGCTAAGAAGGATCTCATCCCCTAGTACTTTAAAATCCATCTCTGCAAGAGCCTCCCTGAAGAATGTAACTGGAAAACCATGAGTCTAATAATACTATCAAATATACATCTGCAAGACCAAAATCTCCATGAAGTTTCAGCACATTACAGGGATTCTCAAACCACATCCACAGATCAGTAGTAGTTATGAATCTTTTATTACACATCCGCAAAGAGCCACAGGTTAGCTAGTATTGGTTTCTTCTCTGTTCCGGCTTCCAAGTCGTAATTAAAAAGACGACTGCTAAAAATTCAGACCTTTTGAGTAGTATTTTTCTATATATACCAGTTGCCTCACTTGCCATACAGACCCTTATGATTACTGAAGCTGGCCTCCGGCATAATCTGTGAAATTTCACCAAGGGAGACCTGTGTCAAGCCTTTAACACCTGACCAAAAAGATATGAGTGTTGACTAAAAACCATCAAGCAATGGTAAATCTACCACATTGGTAAAAAAAGACTTCCATGTAAACTACTACTAAATTTACTACTTAAAATTAGGCTTACTAGTCTGATTTGTCAAGCCTCGTCTCTCAGCTACGGCATCAACCTCCATCTATGTGGGACAAAGGCCTCGGGTTCAAATATCCTCTTCAAGTCACAGGTCTTCTGTGATACAAAGCACTTACATCTCACATACCTTGAGGCAGAGTCATTCCTCAACCTGTAACCCTGTCATTTCAAAACCTTCCCTTAGACAAACTAAACGTTATTAAGCTACTTAAATTTTATTGTGTGAGGGAGGTTTTCCAGACACCAAATTGTTCTGGAGCTCTTCTCAGAGCCCTTTTTACTTTGTCAGTATCTTTTTCATAATCAATTGTGGACACCACAACTAGACTCAGTACTCCAGTAACCAAAGTTCACCCACAGAATACATGTACTTTGCTATTTATACATCCCAGAACCATGTTTTCTCTCCAAGCTACCACTTTGCTTTGGCAGCTCATGTTCAGCTGATTGTCAACCGTGGCAACTCAGTCTGCTTTTAAAGTTGTCATCTACATGGTGATTCTCATACTTCTCACTCAAGTTTTCTGTGAACTTCACATGCTAAAATTTTGTAGTCTTACAAATTATTTGTGAAGATACTAAAGAAATTGATTCAAAAAAATGTCCTTTTAATTTTCGTCAAATAGATCAATCAGAAAATTTTTCACACCCATATCCCTCTGTATGTTGATTCTTAGCCCACTGCCATTACACTTGCAAATATTTTAATTGGGGCATCAACACCAAGTCAGATGCCTCAAAGAGTCTTAGGATACTATTCAGCAGTTTGTCAAGTAAAGCTGTAATCTCATAAACAAAACCAAGTTTGACAATTTCCATCCTCCAGTGGTGTTAGGATCAACATCATGTTTATTAACGTCTCAGGTCACCTGGAAGCCTTGGTAAATGAACTTCTCAATCCCTCCCCTTTAATCTAACCAAATACAATAGACTTAAAAGTGAAATACCAACACTTGATACTAACGTCACACTTGTGAATTCCTTTGTGCGCTGTGCAGCCAGAACTATCAGAACCTGATCTACAAAGAGAAGTCATAATTTATAAAGCGTTAAACTTTTGGCATGTATACTGAATGACATGAGCACGGGTACACTAAACATTTTTTAAACGAATTGAAAGGAAAATGTTACTGTAAAGCCCAGTGGCAACAAGATGTGTCTTAAATTTGTGAGGAAATCAATAAACATTCCTAAAAACTCCCTTTCATATCAAATGACAGTTAAAATACACTAGTATTTTAACAGAAAATAGTAAGAAATAAAGAGCTCTTTCCTCTGTTCCCCTCCCTCTCAAAATAGAATACTGCTCCTTTATGAAAAGCTTCAAAACGAAAAGTTTTATCCAACTTCTCAGCAAGATTCCCGAGGCTAACCCTGTTCCTGGAAAACCAAATGGTAGTAGAACTGACAAAGTCTTCCCCTAGTCTCTGGCAAGGCTGTTGGGGCTTGTCATAAAGAGAGAGGGAATGTTTGCACAGAAATTTGTAGTGAAGTTTCTGGCTCCTACTTCTGTGCTTAAGCTTAGGCCACACACATAGGGGAGGTGCAGTAAAGACATTAAGATAAATAGGAATTATAAAAACAAGTTAGAGAGTTTGAAATTAGAGGGTCAAAGGAAAGCAAAGCTGCTATTTCATTTAAAACAAGAAAGGAAGTGGAAGAAAAGGAACAGAAAGCAGAGAAAGGTAAGGAAGGAGAAAATGGGCCAGGAGGAGGAGGCAGGAAC
Organism: Charadrius vociferus; assembly: GCF_000708025.1. Classification (NCBI taxonomy): domain Eukaryota; kingdom Metazoa; phylum Chordata; class Aves; order Charadriiformes; family Charadriidae; genus Charadrius; species Charadrius vociferus. The sequence goes on from NW_009649568.1 coordinate 3,252,013, forward strand.
TTAGGCAAGAGAAGTGTTACAATCAGCTGATTAATTTAAGTGCTGGAATAGCACAAGATGTATTACATTCAATTAAACTATTCCACTTCGAAACTTGTTTCATTACAGACAGCATTAAGCAATTTAGATTGTTTTAACTGAAACAATTTTTCCTCTCAGACCTGTTTATGCTGCTTATTTACATACTGTTCGTTGCTTGTGTAGCAAAGCTGGGTCAGCCTCGTTCTGCATTAGCAGTGCTGTGTCACATAGACTATGTGAGCTACATGGAGTGTGTTAGTATAAAAAGGAGAGATTTTTTTAATCCTCTTTCAAAATGCAACTCAAAATATTATGAAAAATAAAGATGTTCTAAAAATCACAGATATGCCACATTTTCCAATGAAAATTTACATGAAAAATGTAAGAACCAAACCATGTCTTTACACTGAACATGTACCTTCAAGTTTAAAGGCTAGGACTACGTGAAATAAGTATGATGGCCCACGATCACCCTTGCTGAATAACTTAATCTGTTTTACATGTGAGGGAATTGAACAGCCGTACAAAGGCTAGAAAAGAGAAATAGAAATGTTTCTGAGTAGAGCCTAGTTCAATGTTGGGTAGTAGGATTATACCAGATTACATCAAGGTTTTTCTTCTGGCATCTGTCAAGCATAGTAACCAACATTAATGTAGAATCTGCTCTGTATTTGCCAGTCTGATCGGTTAAAGTTTCCAACATTCTTATGAAATAAATATGCTATTTGCCACTAGCACATAAACTTGGAATAATATTGGAAACAGATTTATAAACTATTTAATTTTATTAGAGTTTAAATTATTGAATTAATAGAGAATAGAATACACAGCTCATTATACAACTGTTTTCAAATGGCATGTTTGCAGGGTTGGGGATCAACAACGGTACTTACAAATGGTACGAAAATAGGAGATATTAAAAAAAATAATCCAGGAAAGCTTTAAAGCAGCAGAAACTGCTGTCCTCCTGATAAACAGCGCATAATAGATTTTTTTCAAAAAGATGTCATTAAGAAAAAGCACCCAGGAAAAAACTAGCAAGAGAGACTGTTGTCACCAGTAAAGTGCACAAGCTCTTTTACTCAGGCTGGATCAGAAGACTCTTGGTAGAGGCACACAAGGGTATGAGTTCAACACAAGGATATACTTCTCTAGTCGTTCCTTTTTTTACTCACAGAATATACACCGGGAAGTATCCTATACTTTCCAGTGATTATCAAGGTTCCCTTTTTTGTGTTGAAAGCATATGTTTTCCACTCAACCAAAATAAATTTGATGGCTAAATTTGTAGCATTTAACTGATGAGTAAAAAAAGGTTTGTTGTCACTGGAATTCTTTCTGCATCTGCTCTTTGTGTGCTCACAAAAAATTCCTCTTCCTACACTTTAGTGAAGATCCACACAGTGTTCGTGCACTTAGGCGCCAAGACCTCCAAACTGCTGAAGCAGACATAGTGCCTTCAGTAAAACATTTTAGCAATTTCAGATACACTGGAACACTCAGAAAACTGAGACTCCATTTCAAAAAAAGGCATGTCATGAAATCCCATGAACACAACAAAATTAGAGTTGCAATATCAACATGAGAAAGTGAAATGACTAAGGAAATCCACGCTTCTGATCTTAAAAGTCTGCAAAAGTGATGCTGTAAATTCAGTTACAATCTATAAAAATTATTTTTGAAATTAAAATACCAGAAAAATAGATGTATGAATAACCCCTGGAAAGCCTAAACAACATAGTGCTGTGCTACTGTCTAGAAGCATAAACTAACTGAATTGTATGAAATCCAAAAATAATTAGAAAATAAAAGCAGTAGTTGGGTTTCCATCCTTTTAAGAAATTTCAATAATCAGAAATACAATCTCCACAGTAACATGTTTATAAATTGGGGGATGGGGGTGTTGGGTTTGGGGGTTTTTTGTTTTGTTTTTTTTTGTGGTTTTTTTTTTTCCTTTTTCACCTGTGAGCCTTTTGCTCACCAGAGGAGAAGACCAGGGAGTTTTCATCTTTGCAAAACTGTTCCTTAAAACCAAAGACTCATAGCTGGTTTTGGAAACATTTTTGTATTAACTCTAGCATTTATGCCAATAATTGGAAAGGAGACTATGCTGTTAACAATTAAAATAGTGGGAAAAAGAATATGTTGCTTTGTTTCTTCCAAGAAGCACTGCTATTATATTTAATACTCTAGTAACGTTTCCTTTACAAAATGTCTCACACATACATGGACAGCTGCTGGGCTTGCTCCTTCTGGTCTCAGCCCCATGAGACATGTAGGTATGCGCCGAATTCTAATCAAACAAGTAGTCCCACTAGAGTGTACAGAACTGCTTACCTATTTAATTATAGGCAACCACTTTGGTAGCCTGCTGAATCAGGGCCTTTGAATTATCTATTTTGAATTATCCTGCAATAAAAGTCATAACAGAAAAATCTAGGAAGCAAAAAGAAACAAAAGAACCCATCCAAATTCACAAGTGAACACAAAATTTTCATAATGCATCTTGCTTAGATAAGTATAATACGAATTCTTCTATATGGTTGGAGTATTCCACTTGTTGTTTCCACAAACTGTCACCCCTGAAGTACACTCACAAATAAGTTAAAATTTAACAACAACAACAAAAATGCTGCTCTGCCTTTTGAAGGAAAAAGTTTCTTTATTAGAAAGCAGAGATTGATTTTTCCAACAAACAATCGATTTCTTTGAAGATGCTTCTGGTACCTGAATCAGAACCAGACAGGAGGCAGTAACTTCAGAGGCAATAATAAGTTTAAAGAGTATTACTCCCCTTTCAATCAATTCCCAGCAGTCCCCAAATGCACAGTTTTTACAATGACAAAAATACATGTTCTTTGTAAACAGGAACAATGACTGGCAGGCCCAAAGGAAGAAAGAGACTCTCTAATCTCTCCTCGGGCAGAATAAACAAAGTTCTTCCATCTCTGAAAGCTCGTAGTTAGAAACTAATGGATGAATGGAACAATATTATCAGCCTGGAAATAAAAAAAAATCCCTCTAAAATCAAATAAAAGGTTGCTCTTCCTTATTTGATGTCTCTGGTACACTTCAACGATGCAGAAGAAATATCTGGACAAACCCAACAAAGGCCCACTTGCACTGGTAGTTATTTGACCAGCCAACCCACGGCACTTGGAGGGAAAAAGATAAACCTGAAATGAACCTGCTAAACAGTATACAGAATAACAAATAAAATATATCCATAGTTTAAATGAGACTTTGGGGGTAGCTCTGAGTTAAAGTGATCAGTGAGAAGTGTCACACCTCCTTGGCAGCTTCTAATGTGACCTGAAAGGTCACATTTATTTGCAACACAACAACTGCTCAGCCACTGAAGCTGCATATTTCTGAAAGAATCCGCAGTGAATTGACTTACACTGTAAAAGCTGTATCTTCATTCAGATGGACTAAAGAAACATGTATTAAATAAATAAAAAAAAATCAGACTCCCATTAGAATAGTGAAAATTCAATGGGATTTTTTCACCCTGGGGATTTAGACTGCTCCAGGACAAACACTGCAGTAACAAATAATCAATTTTGTATTATTGAAAATAGCGAATAGCTGAGTAGAGCATAATGACTGCCTTCAATGGAAATTAATGATAAAGAACTGGGATGAAATGCACCAAAGCCCTTGTTCAAAGCAGCCCCAACTCTATAGAACACACAAATGCAGGCAAGTGCTTGGTGGGAGATACCTCACGTTTGTCTACATTTTATGTAAAAGCCAAATAAGCCCTTAACGCATGTGCTGCACTTTTTGCCACCACAAAACTTGCAACTAATCTGCATGGGTTATTTTTTTCCACAAGCAAGCAAGCCTCCAGCAATTCTCATGTTCATCTGAGCTACAAATTGCTGTAAGGGCAAGTTATTAACATAAGCTCTTTGTTAATCAGTGTCTTAGACTCTTCCAAGAATCTCGTTTGACAAACAGTGTAATTCCCTCCTCCCCTTCCTCCTATTTTAAACCAGGGCAATAGTACGTTTGGAGGTTGTTTTTTTGGTTTCTTTAAAGCTAAATCTGAACAGGGTGCCTGGAGCAAGAGAGGACATGAGCTCCATACCCTGCCAAACTGAGGGGCAGCTGTGGGGCTGGGGGAAAGAAAGCGGCGAGCTACCATCCAGCCACTTTTCCCTAACTTGGGGGAGCAGATAGGAAAATTGCTTTTGGACACATGCAGGCTCATTTCTGCATGTTTTTAAAATTTAGGAAACCCTCATGTTCTGCACAGGCATTAAGCATGTCAGAGGTCCAGAGGTCAATGCAGATACACTGGGGGTATACTTGGACCTGTATAACATACTGTTCCCTCTCCTGCCCCCTTTACTTAGGTGTTCTGCATTTTTGAAAGCCAATGCTAGGCAATATATGTCCAAACAAAAGTTTCTATATCTTTCAAGTTTGATCTGGTTCCAATATATATCATACTGATAATTTGAATGGGAAATTAACCATCCTGGTGTATACACTTCTCATAACACTTCACAGAAGAAGTATTCCCCTCACCTCATGCACTCCACACCTTAACAATACACATACAAAGCAGCCTTGGTTCCCCCTCCCCAAACACATGCTTTGTTTGGCGATCCATTTTTCTACATAGCAAAGCTCACTAAATAAACATGACGAGCAAACCTGCGGCACTCATCCCAACCCAGCACTGTTTAATATATGCAATTATGCTAATCTGCGAAGAAGGCTACCAGTGGAAACCAAATACGAGAACATCAGCATTCCTGACTAACGCTCCACACACCGCAACCCAGTGCAACAAAAAAAGCTCCTTAACATACCAAATTGGACTCCTCAGAGCGGGAGGGTTTCTGCTTGCTTCCACTCCAGAGAGGAATTACAGCTACCACCCTCCACCTAACTGTGCGAGGAGTTCAAGAACCAGGCCAAAGGGCCCGAGCCTTTTCATATCTATGTGGACTATTCCAGCTTCCTAATAAAGGAACGGCTCTTGGCTGCAGGAAATGAAACTGCAATTTAGATAAAGATAATAGACTCCAGTGCCAAATTAAGTGGAGCAGGTCTACCAGGAGTGCTACCTACAGATAGGCTATTTAGCGCGCAAACCACTGAACTAGCATCACCCTCCTCCTTACCAAGATGACCGCTATGCTTTTTTGTTTAGTCCTAACCACAGCTGTAGGCAGCTGGCAAGGAGTCGTCCAATGAAACCTCTCCTATTGGCCTCTTCAGGTCCTCAGCCAGACCCCAAGCCTTTTGCTTCTCCCGTATCTTAACCACCACTGCCAGACATAATAGCCACGCTGCTCCTGCAACTGTAAAGATGCCCTTGATTCACCAGCCTTGCTCCTGGATTGGGTTTTTTTTGTCCCTAGGAAATACAAAGCAATGTTTCATGCTCATGAAAGGCCGGTGCCGGTCCCTCAAATGTTTGCAAGTAAAACAAACCCCCTGCAGTTAAAAGTCTTCATGGTGCATTTGTGAGACCACTTAAGATGGCGAGCATAAGACAGCAATATGCTATTTTTCATGATTGCTGAGAACACGTAGAGCAAGATCCTAAACTTTTTCACAGAAAAAAATACCATGATACCCTCTATCTACCCGACTAAACCATACGTACTTGTCTGCTGGTTTAAACACAAAACTAGGCAGCATCAAGAATGACTCAAAGATTAAAACATGTTAAAAGCAAAAAATAAATACTACACCTGAGGAAATAAGGCCTAGCCAGCTGGCACCTTTTCACCACAAAAACATCCTAATTAACTAGTCCCAACAACAAGGCTGCATAACAAACAGAAAGAAACTTTATCTGTACTTCTTTCCTATGTACACATAGAATTCAGCCATGAGGGAAAAAAAAAAAAAAAAAGGAAGAGGAACAAATACACAAGAAGTTTCTGAAACTTTTCATTTTGTAAAGTCTCCCTGCACCAAAAATTAATTATTAATAGCCAGGTTTCCATAAACCACAAGTTTTGCATCGAGACTTAAACACATCACTAATATTTATATTGCATTAACATCTCATTTACACCCGTCCAAAAAAAAAACTGTAAGTGTGAAAACTGAAAAGGAAAAAAAAAAAAAGCAAGCCCAAACAAACAAACAAACAAAAAACCCAAAAAACAACCAAACCCCTCACAGAGCTCGGCGCTCTGCCCCCGCTTTCGGTTTCCAAGGAAGGGGCCGCGACCTG
>NW_009649568.1:3259341-3349615 GCF_000708025.1 Charadrius vociferus
GCCTCCGCCGTCTGCAGGCGCCCCCGGTGAGGCAGTTTGTGCCCTGGAGAGAGCACAGGGAGGCGGGAGGAAAGCGATGGCAGCAGGGAGGGAAGGACCACGGCAGGCAGCCTGCCGCCTACTCCCGAGGAGGGGTGTTTGGTTGGCTTTTAGTGTTGTGTTTTGGTTTGGTTTTTTTTTTAAGTTAATGTGGCATAATTAGTGTGAACAAAGAGGAAAGATCAGAAGTTAAAATTAACTCTGTAAGGAAAAGGACAGACAGCCTTGAGAATTTACGCTCTACCTGACGGACTGCAAACACCAACGCCAGCCTCTGTTTTTTTAACTTGTGCCAACTTTGAGATACTACACGTGTTTGTTAAGGCAAAGTAGTCAGTAACTTGCTTCATGCTGTCCTGGGCCAGGCGCTGTCTGGCTGCCACATAACATATATGCCTGTTATGCCAGCACAGTAAAACGTTTGCATCAAATAAAGGTACACAGCAGCAGCATTGCTTTTTCACCACTCACCTCCCTCCATCACTTTGGGGTAAGTTCAGGCCATCCTTGCTGATGAGGACAAGCGACTTGGAAGAATGGGGTTATCCTGCCTTTTGAAAAGATTTATTCCTAGAAAGGAGGGTTTTTTTGGTTTGGGGGTTGGTTTGTTTTAATACCGAAACCTTCATTTTTTTTCCTCTGAGGACTGTGGCCTCCGTTGAGTTAACACCAAGCTGTCCCTACCTACAGAGACAACCTCGCCATTGCAAAAACCCGGTGACAAGTATTATACTGGTTTTATAGGCAGAAGCGATACGCAAAACAGTAATGATCCACTGACTGTGAATTACTGGTAAAACAGACTAACCTTGATGTTAGGGTTTTAACTACAGAACTACACTTTTTTCTTTCTCATCTTGATGAGCATCTCTGCTGTTCTTTGTGACTGCCTACACCTCACACCTTTCTATCAGCACCTTTTTGCATCGTGACGTCTCACAGAATGGCTGAGGTTATAAGGGACTGGTTTAACCCCTCTGCTCAAGCAGGGCCTCCTGGAACAGGCTGCTCAGGGCCATGTCTTCTGAGTATCTCCAAGGACAGAGACTCCACAGTCTCTCTGGGCAACCTATGGTGCTGCTCACTTTTTTTTTTCCCCTGCAAGATCCTTCTCCATTTGTTCACATCGATTCACCCCCTCTATACCAAGGCCTCTTTGTCTGTATTATTTACTTCTGTGCTGTAGTATCACCCTGACATGGCTGCAACTTGGGGTGGATACGAAACTGGTACTTTAGGCACATGTGCAAAGCATCAGCAATTAAAAAAAAAATGGAAATAAGCTACTGGATATTTTACTGCCTCAGCTATCAGCAAAATCTTTTGAGAAGTGCACAGACAGTTCCCTCTCACGTTGTTCTGGTCTCATATAGCTCTCATGGATTTTCAGAGACACAGGTGGGTAATGGACATAGACGTAAATCTTCACGTGTCAATCTGAGTTGGGACTAGCTGGTTGTTTCACAGTTTACAAGAAGTAGCTTTCACATGGTATAATTACCAGTCACAAACCTTATTCAGGGGACCAGCACTTACTACACAACCATGTCCTGCCAAGTTTTCAGTTTCCAGACAAGAAGCAGACAATTCTCTCAGCGATACAGATGCCCTGGACCCAGCACTAAAACATGAAATGTTTCATTCCAGAATAGCATAGAGAAAAAAGAAACCACATTTTGAGAATACCTACACATAGTTGCCCATTCTCAGGGAAATGGCAATCAGGGTTAAAACTACAAAATGTAACAGCAACCCCTAGGGAACATTACAGAGGAGACACTCCCTCTGACATTCAAAATAAAAGTAATTAAAGCTCCAAAACCAAATTAGAAGAGTGGCAATTTATTAAAACCAATTAAATGAGACTGCACAAACAGGCTGCAGGGAGACTTAGTCTCTCAGTGACTGTTTATTAGTTTTAATTCTTCTTTGCCACATACATCTCACAGCTCCCTACCTACTGCTTAAGTAAAGTCTAATCCCTAAGCTGTAGCAAACCTGAATATAATAATTAGCATTTGTAAAGCATCCGGTATCTTCAAAGGATTTAAGCATTAATTAATCCTCATAACCACCTCAGGATGTAGTTAAGTCTAATATGGTGAGTGGTTTGCACACAGAGACAGAGGCAGTCAAAACACCTAGCTGCATCCAAAATCTGTCCACACTTTACCAGCGAGGCGCCCGGAGGGGCACCACAGTGCAGCACGAAGCATTACCAGGGCTATGCTCATCCAAGAACAAAGAGCCAACCTAATCAGAAATGCTAATCCCAAACAGTAACATTTTGTGCTCAAATCTGTTCCTGCTTTCTTCACTGCATCTAAAAGCAGAAAATACAGAACTGTACCACATGTCAGTTCTACCGGAGACACATAAGTAAATTGTAATCAAAGTAGTAAAACTACATCAATATAAAAAAAATGAACGTGGCCCAGGTTAGATAATCCTTTTCTTTTTGCATACCCTGGAGTAATTGAGTACCACATGACTTAGAGTAAATAATTTTGACACATTTAAAAAAATAAAGTGGGAACTGCCAGCAGAGTTGCCAACAGGAACCCAGTTTTAGCCATCTACACCTTCAACAAAGAGACAAAAGTCAGGCTTTTACCCAAAGATGCAGTATCATGTGCAGCATGTGGCAGGTGGCCTCGCATATTAACACAGCTGTCAGCACTAACAGCAGCACCAACACATGCAAACCAAAACAGATGGGGGAAAGAGGTTCCTTTCCGCCTCAGATTAGAGTACTCACATGTGGCCCATACGAGGTAATACTGCGTCGCCCAAGGCAGTGAGAAACCATTAAAGCACAGTTGCAGAGGGAAACAATGGCACAGAAGAGGAAAATGTCAAGCTGAGGCTCTCAAGCTGTTTTTTTCGTAGTTCGTCCTGCCCAGAGTTCCACTTGAATCGGGATCTCAGAGAGGGGAGGGTGCTGTGCCTGTTCCACATCCACTAATTTTCTACTGCAATTCAGACTATAATGGTTGTGCACATGGGAAACCTCCCCCTTCTCCTTACTGCTTTAGAGTGAGCAGATGGTGAAGTTTTAATTGTGCTTTCTGAATTTCCTCCCTTTTATGGGTCTTTAAAATCTTCAGTCAAAGCTTTTGTTTTGTTTGGATACTAAAAAGGAAAGCAAGTTTCCATTGCACTGCTTTATGAAGAGCCCTCCTCTCACATGCAGTTTTAGAACTTTTCTGGTACATTAAAGTCATAACTGGGGGATAAACATAGTCTTAAAATCACCAAACTAAACATTCTCCCTGCAAGCACATTTTAGCACTACTAAATGAAAAAAAAATATCTCAAACTGTTTGCATTGTTGGACCACTATAATAAGGAATGGTCTTATGTTTTGAGCTACAGCCCTGCTAAACAAAAGCATAGTTCAGTTTTCTGTTTCATACATGTCTAATGCATTTATCTACAAAAGTATTTTGTCTGTCTTGGCTACTTTTTCTTAATAGGCAATCCCATTTCCCATGCTCTTACAGAACATGTCTACAGGTACCTGTGGCACAAATAGCCACATTAAAATAGTATTTTAATAATGGATGGTCCCTTACCTATCTTTTTCCTTGCCAGTATAGAATATATTATGGCAAGGTTTCTAACAGGTTGCATGAAACCATGAATTAATAAATACACATAATAGAGTCATCACATGTAATGTTTCCTAGCCATTTTTGACAGTGTTAGTTGTCCAGATGTTGAAACAAATACTGATGACTTTAAAAATCTCTAATCTATGCTTATTCTTAAATGAAGGTGAACAACAGAATTGAAGATCTGGGTCTTAGATATGTTATTACACAGATGAAGCATGTTAGCAAGGATTTCTAGGATATATTTTCTATCTAGCTAGGACCTTCTGCTGTAAAGCATGCACTGCACAGCTTCCAACAATCCTCATCCTTTTACTGTGAACAAACAGTTCTTCCATTTGATTTACTGAAAATGGTTTAGGAGAGCGCCACATGGTCAGCTGCTATTGTTCAAATGCCGTCGTGTCTGGAGAAGACAGCTGGAAATGACTCATGGTGTTAACTGCAGTTACCAAGAGCTGTAACTGTGTTCTTCATTATTTTGGGTAAGATTTATACACTGTGCCACCTATGGCCAAAGTTCAGTGTAGTAATTAAAATTTTAAAATCAACTTTTCAGAAGGCCTCTTCTATTTGTTTTCCACATTATAATTTGTGACATTTACATTTACCCCGCAGCAGAAGTGCTAAAATGGAAAACTAATTGTAAAGAACCAAGTAAAACGTGACCAACACACCTAAAAAACCTCTTTTAAAATAGATTTTCACTGCAGCTGGGCATGGAGCAAAAAGCATTCAGAAGCCTCATACTACAGTGGTATGTATGCACCTAACTACTCTAGATGAGAACCAAAATAATTTTCTGTTAATTCCAAAAGAACTGATAACTTTTGGCTATTTAGCACAGCTTGTCTGGAAGGATTTCAAGACATTTTTGACAGCACCTCATATAAATCACACTTGTGAGAATACAAAGATGAAACTCACTTGTGCACTTACCAAGGCTAATCATTGCAAAACACCGTACCCTAACCGTAGGTCAAGAAAATCTGCATTTCATAAAATGAGATCTCTGTAAAACCATCCTATTCTAAGTTATGCTTCCTTGCTAAGCCAATCTATCTATTCACCACCACCTTTACTAGAAAAATGATGGTTAAACAAAGTGCTTCAGTCAGGTAATTTCATCCAACTTCTAACATACATTTTATGTACGGTAAAAAGCAGCACAAATAATTTAGTGTCCAGAAGAATGCAAGAGCTTTCAAAAAAGAGGTGGCTTATGTGCAAAGAAAGGAAATCCATGAAATACATAAATGAATTACAGTGTACAAGTTGTCGGTTAACACTTTTACCCCTAGAATGTCTTTTGAATATCAGATTTGAAGTTAAAAAAGGAATATACATCTTTCTGTACAAATCTACACACTTTCAAACATCAAATCAAATTACTGATATTCTAAAGGCTTATTTCCATGCATGTACATAAAAGTACATTTTTCAGTTTGCAGATTACTAAGCAGTTTTGAATTCCAGTGCAACCCTATGTACAGCAAACTTAAGCCTCTGGACAGCAGACTTGCCATTTTTAGTTACCTTGCAAAGATTTCTTAAAACTAGTCCCCGAACCACAAGGCTTCCTAGAAGCATTGACTGCAAAACACTCTTGGAGATACACCAGTTCCACCCCTTTGTCTATCCTGCTGGATTTCACAACACAATACTTGTTAACCCAATGATCTAAGCCCTTTATAAAACAATATACAAAGTGTTTGAAAATTAGTATAGGTATATAAAAAAAAAGTAAACCCTTACCACATTCATAGCAAGCACATGTGTTAGTATATTCCACAAAGAAGAACCATCATTAGTGTCTGGAGAAATGCACTGCAAAATACTCTGTATGCAAAAATGACCGTAAGTACACCAGTCTCTAACAAGCATAATTCTTACGGATTTGAGCCAAACAGAATTATAAAAGCTTTTGGCTGCAACTGTTGCAAAATCCCATCTGGTTTCATGGAACAACTTATTTTCCTCTCCACTTCACTTAAGCTTCCAGAAAGAAATTATGAAAAAAAAAAAAAAAAAAGAAAAAAGAAAAAGAGAGAGAGACCTTATCTTATGTATACAAATTATATCCATAAGTTATTCCGAACTGGCAGAAAATAGTTCAATCTTATTACAGAACAAACAGAAAAACAGAATCTATCTCTCGGCATACAAGTTTCACGTAACAGTGAACAGTATGCATAGCATACAGAAAAAGGTTGAGAAAGAAATATTACCCAAGTTTGTAAGAATGCAAGTGACTGTTAATCAGACTATGCCTAGTTAGCTGGATAAGTAACAGCATAACTGACACCCTCCCCCCCTTACTATTTTTTTTTTTTTAAGCCAAACACAACAGAACCTTTAGTAGAGGAAAGAAGATTTCTCTTAATACCCAAGAACAAAATTTCTGAATAATTCACGTTTCCTTACTCAAGCATTCATTGTTATTGAAGTCAGAGAAGAAAAGCTTTTTCAGCAAAGTAAACACCATCATAAGGAAATGTGTGGCTAATAGGAATATAAGCCTGAAACTCAGTCATTTTATCTTTTGTTGTTCTTTAGAAATATTTTCTGTATGTAATGTACAGCTTTAGTCCAATAAAACATGAGTAATAATTCCCTACAATGGAAGATAGTATTTTATAGGATGTACTTACTGTAGCTCATAAATATTAGATGTACAGCAGTTTTTCCAAATTTTGTTCAGGGTGTGCTGAACTGCTGCTGAAAAAGGTTCACATTATCTCTTCATTAAATTAATTCCCTGAATAAAGCTGTAAACTTGTCTTTATATTAGGAACTGATTGAAGTGCTCCTATTCAGTATGATGCCAACATGAGATCAACTTGTCATTCACTTAACTACTTAGGCATTGCTACAGCCTTGAAGAAAGCATGAAGGTATTTTGTGTCCTTCATAAATCAAGGACTAATTTATTAAAATGACATGACATGATGACAGAACAGATACCTCAAGGAAAGTATAGCACTTATTACCAACAAAAGTTTTTTTTTTTTTATCCTTTTTTGAACCATTGCATGACATACCAGAGTAGATAGAGAACTAAGTAGTACTTTAGCAGTTATCAAATGGGTGAAAAGGCAATTTGGTACTCAAAAATAATCCTACAACCTACACTAGTTGATTTTGGATATGTGTCCGTTATTTTCCAGAAACTATAATGCTACAACCTGAAAGGTTTGTACATATGATAATACATTTCCTCTAAATTGGAAGTGTTATGGTTTAACCCCTGTTTAATGGGTATATCCTTTGTCTGTGGAATAAACTTTCCCAGTTCTGACTGGACCATACTACAAACTTGTATTTTTACTAAGTATTTCACTGGAATTATTCCTGAGGAACCTTGGCATCTGGAGACCTCTTGCCAAGTTCTGCTATTCTTTTACCTGGTTTCAACTCCATGGTTTTAAAACTTTGGGATCGTTTCCCTCTTAAGGTCATAAGGGTACTTTAAAGATCATGCTCACTAACAGTGCTTTTGTTTACATTGCAAAGTAGGCTGGGAGTACACAAACTTAATTCTTTTTGGATGAAACTACACTAGAAAGCTCAGAGTGTACCCAATGTGCTCCAACAACGAAGAGGCACTCAGTCTGGAGGGCCAGAAAGGAGCCAGGCTGAAGGAAACTCAGAAACAGACTGGGGACATCAAGTCCTCAGCACCAACTACCTCGCCCTACAAAAGCAGTTTAATGGGACTGCTCTCCTTACTGGGGAGCCTCTATCGCCAAGCATCCACTGCAATCATTTATCATGGTTTCTTCATTGAGCCTCAAGAGGCTTGGGTTTCTTTAATATTCATTAGCATTAGCAAAAGACTACTTCAGCCCAAACTTCTTCCACACATCCCAATTGCCTTGATTTCTTCCATCCTTTCTTTACTGTCTTTTCTTCCCTTTACTGAGAACTGTTAGACAACTCTTCAACAAACTAAATTGGGTCCAATCCTGCTAGGCCTACAATCTACTTCCTGATCTCCAAAGCCAAAATTGTTTTTAAAAAACTGCCTAACATGAAGTTTCTAAATTTACACTTCTTTTACTAAACAAGTTAACCGGATCTTCAAAGGTGCCCCCTGAATCACAAAGAAATTACTTAGACTCTCTTGTGAGTTGGTGCCCAAGTAATATTATTATAATACAATTAAATTCATCTTCTGATAAAGAATTTGTAAAACGTAAGAACAGTTAGTGGTACACAAGAGACATTAACAGCCTAGTTTTCTTTTTAAGAATTGATTTTGAAAAAGGGTAGTGGGAGTGGGTTTCGTGCTATGCTTAGAAAAGTGGAAAAAAATAAACATGGCTGATTCACATGGTGAGATGCTGACATCCATTGAAAGAGAACAGTACTTTATCACATACGCACTGTACTTTTGAGAACAAGAACTTCATATGGCTAGAAATATTCAGCCAATTAAGTAGCAATCCAACTGACTGAACACTGGTAAATTAATTATAAAGTACTGGTTCACACCAACACAGATGCTTTCATGACGTAACTTACTGTGACAGGAGCTACAGAGCCTCAGAACTGAGGTATGGTTACAGAATATTACTAAAAACACTTGGCATTTGTTGTACAGCACTATAAGTCCTGTATTCTGATTAGTTAGTACACATAATATTACTTTTGCATAGTAACAATGTATTTTACAATTTAAGCAATCAAGTATGGGCTGTGCAGTAATAAAAAAAGATCAGGTCATATCAAGTTAACCTTTCAGAAAGGTCAGGAAAGTTTGCTTTGAAAGAGGAGAGTTGAAGCCTTTTCTCAGTAGTCCACTTTTTTGCTTTTTTATTCCAGTCTCTGTTTCCTTCTCTCACTACCTATTTTGTTTCTCAAAAGAAACAACAGGGAAGGGAGCTGCAGAGCTTCACTACTAGAGTACTCAGCAAAAGTTAAAAGGAGCAGACCAGAAAGTTTAGGAGCAAGATTTGTAAGGATTTCTGTGAAACAGAAATAAGGCAGGCCAGAAAGAATTAAAGAAACAGATGACAGAAATTAATCATAAGGAGAGCGATTTCCCAAACAAGTAAAAAAGTAAAACTTAACCCCCCCCCCAAAACAAACAAACCAACCCAAACTTTTAAGACTAAACTATATTTCTTGGCACACAAAGCATTTGCTTTTAAGGACAAGTATTTTGAATCAACGTTGATTTTATTTCTTATTACTGACAAAACATTATTTCCTAGTTAGAGCTTCCAAGGGATGAGCTGCATTCTGAGACAGAGGGTTGCACAGCTGTTTTAAGGAAGCACTGAAATGCAACATTACCATTCCACATATTACCACATCAGAATGCCTTCCTGTAGACAACTAAGCAGCACAGCTGAGCTGTTATGTCTAGCCTTTCACAGCAGCTTATCTTTCTTATTAGTAAATAAAAACCACCAAGCATATTATAGTTAGAGGGCTGAGATTAAAAGAAGGATCCATTACATTTACATCCTAACACTTAGAACTGCACTTGCTTAACAGAAAATTGCCCAGGAGTCTTCAGGCCATGCATACTCTCAGCATACCTGCAAGTAGCTACAAGTTAAAGACAAAGTTCCCATGGACTTGTGTCCCGAGTACCAGAGAGGCAAGGCTAGAAAGGATTGGGATTCACACATTTACCCGATAGCCCCCACTTGTAAAGAAGAGATGTAAAAGGCAGTACTTTGTATGTGAAAATGATTGCCTCATATTTCAGCTGAAAATGCTACAGTCTTACGCATTACTAGGCATGCTTTAAGGAAATTCATAAATACATAGGAGGGCAGTGTGCCTAGTGCACAGAAGCAACAGCACATAACATTGTGTGGGGTGTCAAGACCAAACTCTCCCAGAGTCTCTTTCAGTCACTCTAAGTTCCCACTTAACACAATCACCTATAGTAACATGGAGGGAAAAAAAGGAATATTCTGCAAGTGACATTTAAACCTCCAAAGGAACTTGTCTGCAATGAACTCATACATGCAAACTGTCTTGGAGCATCCAGGTAGAATTGATTACTCTAATTATTTTAACATCCTAAATGTAATGGGAGAACAGCATTGAAGACCAACAGCCACTGGGCCCTCAGAAGACAACTCCAAAGAAGCCTTTTTGCGCAGATGCATGAGGCTTTTGTGCAACGTATAATCCTTGTACCAAACTCAACTTTATCAGAGCAGCTCAAGGCTGTAGCAACCGTGCATGTTATGGACCTATGCCTGCGCACTGTGGGGGAGTGGAGGGGTGAACACACAGACATCCCTCCAGCGGTTTTATGTTCACAGAACAATCACAAATGTTCTGGAAGTGAGACAAGTAATGGCTGAAGCAATAATGGGGGGAAAAAATAATAAATCAAATGTTTCACTAACAGGACTGTACCCATTCCCACTCCTTCCAACAGGTCTCCATCCAGCCTGGTGTCCTGGTAGGAAAGGAACAGAAAGAGCTGCTGAAGAAAAATACAAAACCAAAAAAAACCCCACGAGCAGGAACAATAATCAACAGAAATACCTAACTGCTGTTTTCAAAAAGGGCTTACTAACCACATCAGAAAGCAAAAAGTAAGAGACAATAGGGTACTTCCCTCACATTTGTAGGTGGAAGAACAAAACTGTAGGTTCAAACAGCTTCCCAATATAGTAAAAGCAATCCATAAGATAAACATAGTACTTTGTGTAGTCCAGTGTAAACAGACAAAAATAATCAGAAAGCCATCAAGGTCCAGATTATTCGAGAAAGTCAGAAATACAGATTTTATGTGAGAACTTAAATTTTCTTTGATAGAAAGAAATTTATGCCAACTACAATTAAATATTTCCTTTAAATAAGCCATAAGTGAACAAAAATAATTGTATAATGTTTATACTCAGCAAAAGAGGTTTCCACCAAGTATTTTTTTTACCATTTTATCTAATGCGAAGTAAATCAGAAAATTATCTGCTCCACAACTCAGAGGTAGAAAAACATCTCAGAATTGTATGATTTTTCCTCCTTCGTATTTGATTTTATATAATTATTTAGATTAAGAGTTGACAGAAAGCCAAAATTGTCACAGAAAGAGTTGTGAAAGGAATATTTTATGACAAACTGAACTGTCAGAGTTGTAGCATCCTCTAAGAAAGATTTTTTTTACAGTAAGACTTCGTTCCCTCTAGCAAAGCCAGGGAGTTAAAATTAATTGTTTAATAATAACTGAAAGTACATGAAACTGTTCTACCATCCCTTTGCTCCAAATATTCCTCTATATATATATATTAAGTGAGCCCTAGAATGCACGCTTACAGAACATTTGTGTGTTTTATATGTTAATAAGTGTGTGTGGGGGGGCTTTTGCAAGACCTACATATTACATCTCCCACAGGAATCAGCTAATCCCTCAGTTAAATACAGTCTTCAGCATTCCCAGTGCCAGTCTGCTTGTTTCTTGGACAAGGGAAGAGGAATTTAAGAGGAAGAGGTGGCATGACACAAATAAAGTTCTTAGCATTGGCTTACTTTGTTACCTATGGTACATCTTTGAAGTCAGAAAGCTTATTAAAAATTACTCTGAAAGTAAACCAGTTTTTATACACAACAGAAGTATAAGACACATTTCATATTAATGATCTAGTAAACTAGTGAACTGTCCCTTAACTCTGTTTCCAAAATACAACTTTCAACTATATGCTCCTTAAATATGTGGAAGAGCAGTCTAGTTTATTAGAAAGTGTTACAAATATATGCAAATCAAAAAAAGCTTGGCAAAACATACCATTTTATTACAGTATACAGTGCTATTTCCATTTGAAAAGGGACAAACAGATTTCAAATGAAACTAACAGGAAAAAAAAATCTAAGATGTGAAGACCATAAACAAACATATTTAAGTTAAAAAACCAAAACATGCAATGTTGTGTATCTGAAGTTTTATTGAGGGGGAATGCAATTATAACCATGGCATATCATGAAATCAATTCATAACATTTAATTAAAAGTGGTTTCTTAAAAACATCTGCAATCATCTATAACAAATACAGTGAATATTTGAATCCTTGTATCTTAAATCAAAATATTCTTCTAGAAGCCTGTTATAGATGGTTACTAAAAACCCAACATCAAATTTTACAATAAAAAATTGCAGAAATACCTAAAAATGGGCACCTAAAATCAGTAGGCATCTCATGCAGCGGTATTTTAGAAAGTGATGAAGGAAAATAAATATTCCCATTTGGTCAAAAGGCATCCCCCAAAAAAACAGAGGGGTATTTCCTGATGGCTAATTATCACCTAAAACTCAAATGAATGCAGATGTTTATTGTTAGCACAAATCGTTTTTTAAAATATGCTCTCCAGTCACAAGTTTCAATTTAATTCATTGTTGTGCATACCTGAGGTGCTATGTTGTCTACATTCAGTTTTGCTGGAAGAGATACTAAGAGGAAATAAATCAACACAGTATATTTTAGGTGAACTGTTCGTTTTCTTTAAATCATTCTTCCTTTCCAAGGAACTTTGCACACCTACTGAAAAAGTTTGTAAGAGAACGCCATACATCTTTCATTTGTCTCTCATGTCTTCATTGCTTGGATCTGATCTGTTAATAAAAAGAAACAGCTAGTCTTAACACCAATAAAATGAATTCTTCCTATATTTTGCTTTTTGAAAATACAACCCAGTATGTCCAGCTTACAAAACTATAGATGTTTTGGTGTAGTTACAAGAATGGAGGACAATGCAGTTAGAGTTGTTTTCAACTTGCTGTCTCATCCACTTCTGAAATGCTTCCACAGCCTTGTTGTTTCCCCTGAATGTTGCTAATTAAACAGGAAGACTCTTCCACATAATTTAATTTTTATCTTTTCAGGCTTATAAGGTAACTTTGATGAGAATACGGCCTGGAAGTAAAGAAGTATGCATCTGAATTCCTTGTACACCTTTCAGCTTCCACATAACTACACGTGAACTAACTCCCCAACAGCAAGGGATTTAAAGTTTGCATAACTCCCATGAAAAACTTCTTTGCTGTCAGTAGCCACACTTCTCCATACTGCTGCCTGATTGCCACTTCTAAATTCACTTGAAACATTGCCTTAGTGTAAACCTACTGCATCCCCATCACAAAATGCAGAAATCAGCACAACTGCCCACACTAATAGGGAACGTGAGCTGGGTTCAGACTGTTATGAGACAGGTTAGTTTTACTATACTGAAGAATTATTGGTTGCAATACAAAATGGGGAAATATGCAAACCCAGGCTTCACTAGGGAAAAAAGGGAAAAGCTCCTGCCCCTGACTCCCCAAATCTGTGAACTACCTGTAATCAGTCTGCAAAAGGTAACTGAGGAAAGCATGGCTGACAAGGAGAACTGTGCATTTATTAACCAGATGTCATTTCCTCCGCTGAATTTTATGGCACCCACAGGCTGGTGATTTAGGGACCACTATAACTTAAGACCTGTTCAAAATTTTTCCCACCAGTGCTCTAGGAATAAGTAGAAGAACCATAGTAAAAATTCTCTTGAAATATCAAAGTCTTCATCCATTAAAACTATTTGCCAAACTGCACGTGCTTAGGCAACAATACAGTTTCAACCCAACCCCTCCTAAGCTTCTGAGGACACTGAGCCAGGGAGTTAAAGGAAATTCTTTTAGATAAAGCCTATCAGTGAAGAATTTCAGCTCAGAAAATTAAGAAGTTTAACAATCCACGAGAAGTGAATAGTTATGTGAGTGAGTGACAGCAGAAGCATCTGCTTACCGTATTTAAAAATCTACATATACAACTGAACCATGCCTGAAACTAGGAAGAAGTATGTGATTTGGAATCTGCTTCTATGATAGGATGGTGGAGGATGCATCGCTTTTCTTCTGTAGGGTAGTAAATCTCTTTTTAAAGATAAATTTTTGGCTAGTATCCCTTCCTCTGAAAACATGACCAAATGTTTTTGTATTCTATAACAACACAATAAAATAAATCATCTCTTTCTAATTAGCAGTAAGGATTCTAAGTAGAAGACAGTCTGGTATCCACAGATAAGTGGAGAGCTGTTAAACCGGGGACAATGCTGGATATGACTCCGCTTCATTTTGAAGGAAATGAGTTTAGTAGCACTGACTCTGGAGCATTGCTGACATCTGGCGGCTGCCAGAGCACAGAACAGGCCGGTACAGA
Organism: Charadrius vociferus; assembly: GCF_000708025.1. Classification (NCBI taxonomy): domain Eukaryota; kingdom Metazoa; phylum Chordata; class Aves; order Charadriiformes; family Charadriidae; genus Charadrius; species Charadrius vociferus. Next base: position 3,273,152 of record NW_009649568.1, read on the forward strand.
CAGACTGTCCGTCTTGCAGATTCAGATCATACTACACTACCTAATACACTCACTCACAATCTAAGCAACACAAATTAGGGAACTAAAATTAGAATGAGTCTACCAAAACAATACCACACTTCACTATTCTATACATTTAGCAGTATGCAGGAGGACAAGAGACCAGACATGCAACAGAAGGATACAAAGCTTCCATACCAAGTTTGTAATTAAAAACATGCATGAAATACATCATCTAAGCTGGATCTGATATTTTCTATGTAGTTACGAGTGTCTGTATATGCTGTGATCATTATAATGTAAGCTGTTCTTATTTTGGCTCTAGATTAAAGAGCTGAAGTTGAATAATCAAAACTAGTGTATTTGTCTGTGTACTTTGCTTATTTTTCTAGCCTGCTTATTCATGATTTCCTGATACTTAAGTTACGTAAAACTGGGACGAGACAGTAAGAATAAATCAAAGAACAAACTGAACTACCACAATAATAATTTGAAGTGCAGAAGCACGTGGTATTAGTATTGTTTACAGGAAAATATTACACTGTTTGCAAGAGTATGCATTAATATTTCACGGGACACACTTTTGTCAGAGAAACTGACATGATCTTTTGTGTATGTTAAGGAGGTAAATGAAAGGTAAATATGAGATAGAGCATCAGTACTTACTGTGTTATTTGGTCTGACAGCAGAAGTAGACAGAAAGAAAACAAAGGAAATAATAAAGAAAAAACCTTACAAAATGAAAAAGTTTAACAGACTGAAAATAGAGCGAGAATTATGTATGATATACCTTGGAGCCAATCCACACCCTCTTGTAATCCTTCTCCTTTTAGAGCGTCACTGGCACTGAAAAACAAATCAAATTACAAAAACATTGTAAAAAACAGTTTTAGTGGAGTCATCACCATACTTAAAATTTACAGAGTTGCAAAGTAGCATCAGGTACAGTTTACTTGAAGGCTGCTTCCCAAATGATACATTCTAGAGTACATTGCCCATACAGAAACACTGTTTCAAGACGTGAGCTATTTTAATTCCAGTTTCAAGGCAGAGGAGTTGCTCCTAGAACATGAGGGGTTCTAGAATAGCTCCCACACAAGGCAGCCACGTTGTTCTGCAGCACCTCCACTTAGGTAACTCCCTCTTCAGACAATGCTATAAAAGATATTTATACCTACAACAACAGCAATGAAGCAGCACCTTTCCTCCTCCCACACAGTTCCTATACACAGTGACGATGTTGGAGTATTGGAGGAAGAAAGTACAGTGCGTACACACTTCATTAGGAGTGTCTGTTAATATATATTAATATTAAGGCGCACCAAGAAAGTGTAAATCTACCCTTTGAATCACAGGGGTATAACTGTTCAAAGGCTTCTCATTCTGCAGCTTATGAAAACTAACACAGCAGTGAATCTGGACTGTTATTGTGGTTAGCTATAAAATTATCTTCCAAAGAGCTTGGGAATTCATCAGTGTAATTTCTGAGACAAAAAGCAGTGATCCAAAACCAATGCCCAGGTAATCAAGTTTAATATTGAAGGGTGTAAAATGAAAATTGTAGTTTTCAGCAGCATTTAGCTGCTGATTTCACTTTTATTTATAATACCTGAGTACTTTAATAAGACAAAAAATCTTAACTTCTATAAAACACTTCTGTTAAAATGTTTTTTCTTCATGAACACTGACACAAAATTCTATTTATATGAAAGCTTACATCCTTCAGAAAGAAAAGACACTAGCTCCTACAACTAAAAAAATCCCTCAAACTTTACATGGTACAAAGCATACAGCATCCCTCTGAATTCACATGAGAACAGTGTACTAAATGACCTTTCAACAGTAGTTTACTAAAGCATCTGTATAGAAAAAACAAATTCAAAAGGTTTTATTGTTGATATTCTGAAACCTGCAAGACAAACTAGCAGCAGCACTCTAGTAACAATTCTACTAAATTTCCCAGCAAAAAATAATAGCAGCTATTCTGATAAGAACACTGCTTTCTGATTTCACTGGAAGTCTTTCATTTCCTTACTTGGGTAACAGTTCCACTGTGAAAATTTTCAAGACATAGTCTACATAAATGCAATGTGCCTTTAAAACAAGTTTCATAGCAAGTATTGTAATACTATTGTTTCCACACGTGGCAGCACAACATTTTATCTGGTTGGTTTAATTTATGTTAAATAACGCTGATTGGCATGAGAACGCTAAAATATCAATGTACAAAGTAATACCAATTAAGGGTAGACAAGGCAATTTACCAGATATGCCAGGGCTTGTCTTTGATGTTTTCTAATGACAGTAACTGAGATACTTTCACAGATGATATTGCATCCCTGAGGTCCATCTTGTTAGCAAAGAAGAGAATAGGCAGTCGACGGTGCTTAATATCTAGGCATGAGCAGAAAGAGAACTATCATGACATTATGCAACACTTGTTAACCTCTACAAGTAGTAAGCTACAAACAATACAAGAAGATATTTTGCTCACCTGTAACTGCAATTTTCTGAAGGTTGTATCCTACCAAGATGCACACTGTTGGGTCACATGGCCTCTGATGCACGCCTCAAGAACACTCACAAACTTTCAGGTAGGTTTTGGGATTTCCTTCCTCCCCCCCCCCCTACATTTAAAGCTGTAGGTATAAATTGCTGGTGAAGCTAAAGAAAAGGAGATCAAAGAACTGCCTAAAAATGCTGCATGTCTCTGCTTAGTGGGGACTGGATGTGTAAAACGGACAGAAAAATTATTTGTGTTCATTCATAACCTCACAACAATAGTTGCATAAGGGTAGTCTGAATTATCCTTCAGCATCCTGGAGAACATCCATTACTTCATAAAATTTATACAATAGGAAAAAAATGCACAGGTCTGGACATCCCTTATCCTACCTTCACTTGAACAGGGACTTCTTTTCCAGAAGCTCTTCTCAGCTAGCAGTGAGAACTACAGACCAAACCAAGTACACTGGCAATTTCTGGCATATCTACACATGCAAAAGCATAAGCCTTGCTGATTACCACAAAAGACTAAAGAGACATTGGAAAGAAACAAAGTATACCCTCTTCAACCTGACAGATGTAAAACTGCCAAAAAATTACCCGCACCAAGACTAACTGTGAGATTTTTTTTCTACATTATTTAAACAAAAGATGAATTACAAGATTAGACAAAAATCTAGATTTGGCTCTATCAATCAATTCTTGATGGGAAAATAACTTAACACCCCAGCCACCCCCAGTAAAAATTGCTATACAAGCTCTTTTTAAAATAGCAAAGGATATTTCACACAGGAAACAAGCTAAGGATTTATTTAAAAACTTCAAGCGTAAGACAGCTGCCCCTGCTGGGAGGGGACAAAACAAAAAAAACAACCCCAACAAACTATCAATGCTGAAGTGGTTTGAACCTTCCTAAATATGACCTTTTCAAACGCCTACCAAACCTTTCCACAAAATTAGTGGAGATAACACTATCTACCCATACTCAGAGACCATGAGCTCTGACCAAAACACTGACAATTTTAACAACTATTTACTGTATCTGGAGCCATTTTTTTCCTCTGATATCCTCTAACACAAATCAAAGGCCTCAAAATACAAGCACAGAGTATCACTAAATCTCTGTTTTGATTCCATAGTTGAACAGCTTTTGTGTCCTGATTGAAACGTCTACATTCATCTATAGTATAATTAAATGAACCCTCAAACCCACAGGTTGCAGGTTATAGATAAATTAAAATCACAAATTAGTTAACATCACATATGCAAATAGCCAACTTAATCAAGGAAATTTCAGTGGTTTTTTAAAAGCAATTAAAAAGGGGCACAACCTACCCACATAGGTTCATAAATGTACACTTAAAGATGTTTGCTAAATAAAGTGGTACTTGCAGAAATTGACCTTTCCTACCTTATGACATCATTTCTTATTAAGCAGTATTAAGCCCTCACACTTTTTACACTTACTAATGGAAAGCTAACATTTTCTAGTTACAAGTAGTTATGAGTTAATACATTAAAAAAACCCCAGACACTAGATATGTGCGATGTGTAATTTTATGCACAGAATTTCAAATTTACAGAAATTTCAGTTTATTTTAGAAGCATGTGCTGGAGGTCAAGTGACCCAAAAGTCAATATCTAAAACAAGTAAACTACAGACTACCATCTTGTAAAATGCTGAAGAAGGAAGTTTGATTAAAAAAATAATATGGTAACAGTGATCATTAAAGAAGCTATTATTTGTAGAGTGCATTGTCCGCTTATGTAAGTAAAAATAATTTATAGTTCTGATTCACAAAATAGTCCCAGTTAGTACAACTTCTCACCCCGTTAATGCTTCACAGTACACATTCCCTTTCACCTGACAACCTTAGGCAGTCTGGCAAAAAGAGAGGGAACTGTTTTACTGAAGGATTGCTAAGATTTTCAGAGACAGGAATTGATTCAAGGTTGTTAGCCTGCATACATTTAAACCTTAAGTAAACATGTAAATTTAAACCACTCCAGGAGGTTCAGAGGCAGAAGCATAGATGGGGAGAAAGTAGGGTACACAGGAAGAAAAGCAGAACAGTAATACAAATAAAAATATTGATAGAATAGAACAGTTATATATTCATTCAGTTAACAGCTACTTTTATCAAAAATTACCACCAGAAGAACGTTTTATTCTCTTTCGTTCTCTTAGATATGATCTACCAAAATCCAAAACGATAAAATAGAAACACTGTTGCTGCATTTGAGCTGAGCTGCTCCAAGGCAGAACTACAAAACTGCCCTTTCTGGGTTCTAGGGAAAGTAAAGTACTAGGTGTCCATAGAGATGGTCTTTCAGAACTAGAAGGCACAAACACATCAACAACTGAACAGCACTGACCTGCTAGGTCAGCATTAATAGCCTATTAATGCCTAAATGAAAAACCCCACCTAAGCTTGCATCTTCTCAGTCTTAACATTTTTCACTCTCCTGCCTTGTAATAAACCAGTAACTTATTAACACAGTCTTTACCTCCCACCCTCGGTCCTATGTAATTTCCATTTTATGAACAGAATTGCCTTCTATCACCGTGGTTAATACCTGCTTTGGTACATTATCCACCTGCAGCCTTTGGTTCACCTCATCCTCCCCTTTGACCTCTGCAAGACTGTCTTTCCAGTGTTGGCATTTGAAGCAACCCATACCCTTGAACATGAAATTATAGAGGGCCCACTCAGCTCCCACACACTCAGCTACAGCACCTCTGTTGATGAACTAAGGTATTATATGCAGTCTTCATGGAAAATAAAATCACAGTAACATAATTGCCCCTATCACATACTACTTTTCTTGGTTAGAAATGCAAGCCAGCTGCTTCTTTCTTACTTTCAGTATGGCAACCCCACAAGTTAAGGCTCTAACAGCTTAATAAATAAATAAATAAGAAATTACAGGATTATTTCACTTTTATATTTCTTGCATGTAGTTTTATAAACTGGTCAGTCAGTGTGACTACGTAAAGTGCTGAAAGTCAAAATTGCATATTGCTTACAGAAACATTCCACTAACATTGGCTATATGGAAGGGTGAAGCAGTGAAGAATTAACCAATCTCAGAACTTAATTAAAAAAGTGTAGTCTCGTGTAAAAAAAAAAAAAACCAAAACAAACAAACCAACCCCCTAAAGCCAACCTCCCCAATCATGAATCCTCTCATATCCTTTTCCATCCCATGTATCCTTTTATAGGCAAATGAAACTGACTGGTATAATTATCCATCCTTATTTCTGGCTAAAGCATAGTTAAAAAAGAAAAAAGATAATGACGATGAAAAACGTAATTAGATGTTACATTAAAGAAATTAGCTGTCTTCATGGAAAAATCCAGACAGGGAGATACTCTTTTGTATGTGTTTATCATCACATACAGGCTCTCCAGCTTCCAAAGTGTCAAAGTCTATTCTTCTCAAAACAATGCAACTTTTGATCTATATTGATTAATAACAGATCAATCCAACTCAGTGTAGCCAACTGAAGCATGATCAATTTGTAAATCTAAATAGGTATAAAAAAAACCCCAAACTTGAAGACTATTACTGTTCTAGTATTCATGAACGGCTAAAATATTTGTGAAGTACTCAGAACGCAGAATGTGTCAGATAAGGGCTTTTCTTAAGACAATGTAACACATATGGAGACAGAAGGGGAAAAAAGCCTCCTCACCTGGATGATTCAGAAGGGTGTCAAGTTCTTCTTTGGCCACAACCATTCTTAATTTGTCACTGCTATCAATGACAAAAATAATGGCTTGGCCTTCTCTGCATAACATAAAAAGAGCAAAGAGGCAAATTATAGGTTCTCTTAAACTGTAAGAAAAGGCTTCAGAAGAAATACCAAAAAGAAGCAAACAAACCTGATTTTTTTTTTTCCCCTCTCATTTTTGTTGTTGTTATCTACCACTAAGATTTGAATCTAGTCCCATTTCTGAAATTCAACCTTTTGGTAACCTGCATAAATTTTTTGAGACATGAGGTTGTTAGCTGCGTGACTCATACGAGGTTTAGTCTACACAGACCCTTCAGAAAAGCTTGATTTCAGTAATGAGGCTAAAAAATGAACTCTGAAAATGTAACCAGCTGCTATTCTGACAGCATGGTCAGAAAAACAAAGAAAATCAAGACAGGTTTTTGTAGAAATTCTTTATTTCCTACACTAAAATAAGTTTATTTAGAGGAAGAACAATCACCTTTTTAGAAAAAAACTGTGTGCCCACAGCTCTTTAACAACTAAGCATATGCAGATTAATTTAACTTTTACAAAGTCTGCATAAACAGGATCTTTCTTTTGTTTTGAATAACAGGTAAAAACTTTCAACTATTTCAAGTCATTAAGACATTTTGCTGGTGATATGACCACAGTCACAACATATATATATGCTAATCAACTCATTATTTCAGGATATTACTGATATTTTATGACTTGACTTTCCATTCACTGAAATTTATTTGAAAGCAAAATAAAGTCTGACCAATTCAGATGAACAGTTAAAACACCCACAAAAAGTATTTTTAATTTATATTTTAATATAACATTCACTTCTCCCTTTTACATTTCTCTGAGACACCGTTACGGATTCTTCATGCCCCAGCACCATCTACCTTTGTATTTTGATAAGAAACAGTCCTAGACCTACTGAAAAAGAGAAATAACTTGACCAGCCTAAGATTGTATGAGAAAGTTCATTCTTTTCTGGAGTACAGAAGAACTTAAACAGAAAATAACTCTTTTGCTTATTAGCTCAGAATGCCTAAGTAATTTTTATGAGCGTACAGTATTTTTCTAGAGGAATCAGAGTGCTAGCATGTATTTACTACCAAAAATAACTTCACAAACAAGTAACAGTAATAAGGACACAACATGAGTTTACATATATTTAAGACAAGTTTACTCTGAGGACATCCTAGAAGATAGTTTCAAGACAAATAGAAGAAAAGGGCAAGCTTCAAGTACTCCAAAATAACTACTTAGACACAGATACTCGATCAGATTTGATTGCCATTTTGCAATAAATCTTGCTTAACTTTATAAACTGAACAGCACATTATTATTTTTATATTATTCTCAGAAGTTAATTTTAAATATGTGACTACTGCGCTGGATCAGGAACAGAAGTGGACACAAGTGCACAGTTCACTGTGAGCCAACAAACTACCTTAATGTTTAGATGGAAAAAGCAGTTTATGCCACACAAGGGATGAGTTACTGCATTAAATAAGGCAGTCAGAAAAATTATTTGCTTATGAAACACTTGGCTAACATTTTAAGAGCAGCCTAAGGGCATTAGTTATTGAAATGCAAAAGTTTTGGGAAACATATATCTAACACCCTTGAACAATGAAGATCTACCCACACAACAAGTTTTCAAATTGCTGACACATTTTGGACAGAAAGGAGATGAAGTGTTAATCCTCAATTAAATAATACTTTAAGGTCTATTACATTAAATATTGGAATTTAATCAATATAATAACCAGAATTTCTCAGTTCTGTTTCTCCAAGCTATTTATATGTGGTTTACTACTGTTCACCTTACTTAGATCAGCATCAGGTATGACAGAATAACAATAAGACAACATAAACGAAGATTGAAGTTTCATTAGAAGCTAGAAAACCAAAAAATGGTGTCTATTACCAATAAGGCAATATCATAGTGTTATAAAGTACAGCGAATATCCTGCTTAATAAATAACATCTGAGAATACTTGGTCAAGTTCTTAGTTACATATGCCTCATTCTCTGAGGTTGATTTCCCTCACCTCTAAAAATCTCAGCAATCAGCCAATATCTTTTGGGTCTTAAGTCACTTACCTACAGAAGAATAGAAAAATAGGAATCCTAACTCATCTTGGTCCTTTCTTACAGGATTGTTTTGTCTAGTTTCAACATTTAAATCCCATCTTTAGTATGCTCCCCCAATCTTTGAGGCAATGAGATGACCCCAAAAGCATACTGACTAACAGCATATAAAAATTTTCATTTATTTAGAACAGAAAGAAAACTGGTATTTATCCAGAATGACCTTCTGTCAAATACCAGTTGTAAGCCTTCTCTGAATCATTTCTAACCACTAGATATTATCACACTTCTGCTTAAATAACATACACGATAGCTAATATGAACAGCAATGCTTTAAAATAAATGACAGGCTTACTTGTAGTAATGTTCCCAGAGGTTTCTGTATCTGCCTTGACCTGACATATCAAACACTGTGAAAGACAAACTGCAAAGAAAAGAAGTGTATGAGGCACTGAAACAACGAACAAAACCGAAACCTAAACTATTTTCTTTGCTACCCTGACAGAAGAAAAGCCAGATCAATTTGAATCTTCATCAACTAAGAAAGATTCCCAAAAGAACTCTGGTTGCTCTATCTGCCTTCAAACTATCCTACCTGTTTTTGCGATCCTATTATAGAAATATTTCACAATGGAAAATGTGGTGTTTTTTTTTTCTCTGAATAAAAGAACGAAACCAATTATAAAAAGTTACATCAAATACAAAATAAGCTCCCATTCAGCCTCTCTTTTTATCATGTTAGTATCAAATATTTTTTATAATGTTGAGTAAATGAAATTCAGGTGAACCATGACTTAAAATTCATAGCCTTTCTTAAATCCTGTCCCTAGACAGGTACCAGTATCATCCAAAGGCTTCTGCATGCAAAATAAAAGGCTTGTTAAAAAAAAATAAAAATTCCACCTTCAGGAAAAAAAAAAAAATCACATTCTGGTAATAACAGGTTAGTTCAGGTGATTAAATTACAAAGGGTAGTCTTAGCAACTTTGAGATTTCACCCAAACACTAAATACAGCACGTAAATGTAAAGAACATTACAAAAAATTCTGATCCACTCCTGAAATATCTACAGAGGCAACACTGAATTCAATATTAGGCTTTTGTGTTTTGAATAGTCCCAAATAGCTCCCCCAGGTAGAGGCCACACCAAAATGAGCAGGTTTAGAAAAGGAAGCTGTCCAAGCACCCTTTCCGCTCTATATCCAGACATCATCTGATTCTGGACTAGGTATGCCTTGCCACGTATAAAGTTATTAGCAACCCAAAACAATGTTTTGATTGAAATATTAGATTAATGAAGTTTTGGGGTGGGGGTGAGTTGTGAGTTTGTTTGGAGTTTGGTTTTTTTTTTTTTTTTTAATCATTCTACATGGTGTAGTTGCAGGTCATCTCTCCTACTACAGGATCAGAATAAGGAAAGCAATAAAAATCGATTTACATTCTCACACAGCCAAACCCCAAACCTGTCTTATATACTTTACTGAGACAGAATATGGCTGTTGAGCTTCCTGTAAAAATATGAAACCTATCAATCCCACACATCAGCTCAAGGAATAAACAACTATCTTGCAGATCTCTAGTCCACTGAGCCATGCTACTTGGTTTGAAGACTGATGGCACCCAATAAAAATAGTGAGTGTGAATGTTGCAGAATAGAGTGTGAATAGAAGATAGTGTGAATAGAAAAGAGTGTGAATGTTGCAGAATAACTTCCCAGGGAAGTTTGGAGGCCCCACCCCTGGAAGCTTTCAAGGCCAGGTTGGATGGGGCTTTGAGCAACCTGGTCTAATGGGAGGTGTCCCTGCCCATGGCAGGGGGGTTAGAACTAGATGATCTTCAAGGTCCCTTCCAACCTAAACCATTCTATGAGTCTAACCAAAATAATATCTAATGTCACCTGCTTGAAGTATCTTTGTCTCACAACATTCCTTCTCTAAATCTTAGCCCTCATTTAACCAGTGATTTCTTCCTCCTTTTCCTCACCTTTGCCTGTGCCATCTTTACATTGCTAATGCTGTAGCGACCATTTTTCATTTAATGAGATTAGACTGCAATCTCTGCAGAGTCCCTCCAGTGAGAGTGCTTAATGAAATATAGGTTACCATCTAAGCAGCTGTCTCAAGTCTGTAACAGTGTCCTATTGTGAAATTCTTAACAGACAGAAATCAGATGCTTATACACTTTTTTGTTTGTTTTTAAACACACACACAGTTTTATAGCAGCACAAAACATATACTATATTCTAACACTGTCAGTCTTGGTTGATGATTAGGACTCCACAACACATTTCAGTCAGTTACATAAAAAAAAACCTGCTGAAAAAGATAATTAAGTCTAACTATTGCATATTAATTACTAATGCTAAATGGCGAAAATGAAAGAAACTACTACCTCGATGTCTTGAATTTCTCTATACTGAATCCTATTGTTGGAACGATGTCCTGAGTTTGAGCCTTTAAAGGAAAGAAAGAACAAATTTTAAAACCAAGTTACCGAAGGTAAATAAATATAATTGAAACATGAATACATTACAGAACTATTTTTCCCCAAACTGTGCAATATAAAAACTTTCTACAAATCAAGATACTTTATATTAAAAAAGTTCCCAGAAAAGTACAGTAATTCAAAAATCAACGTTTTGTATTTTCTAGGAAATACAGTGTACGCTATTGGACAAGAGCATTGAAGTTGAAGACATTTTAGCCTTAAGAGTGAGATTTCACCCCTTACATTAGTCTGTGTGTACATGTATGTCTGAATATTACCTATGAAATAAATAGGAGATAGGTTAACATGGCAGATAACAGCTTCTGAGATCAAAGTTCACAATATTTGTGCACTATGGAAATCACAATGTAAACCCAAACAAATTTGCACAATACCCCAAGCCTCTTAGATAAAAGAGGATATGCTTCCATCAAGATATTAGATTGGCCATACTCCCAACTTCTGTCAACAGTCTGGAGGAGTCTACTTGACATTGGGAATTACACAGCAGACATTACACAATGGCCTAACCATAGTTCTATTCAAACTACCAGACCACTGGAAGAAATCACCATTTACCACAGAGGAATGGCCAAAACATAAAGCATTATTAACAGATCTGTCTGATAACCAGGTTTACGGCTGAGCTAGCCAAGCAATCTATCAGCTAAGTTGGTACAACAGAATAGTTCCTTTAAGAAGCATCAATATTGAGCAGGGAGAAAGGTCACATCCCTTAAGATTACAGAGCTGTCTGAGAAAGTGACATGCAATCCTTTTACAGACTTTCTAGAGCCCCTTATTAAAAACACTATCTATAAGCAGTTGATTCCTCACAGACAACTGAAGCAAGCTTAGCTTGTTCACCTGCAGCTTCATTATGAAATGGCATTCCACCATCATAAACAGTTTAGTCAACAGTTCCTGTCAACAAGGGAAAATTTGTGCAGAGTAGTAGAGGTGTTATTTCTTTAACATTTATTTCAAATGGACGTATCAGACTCAGAAGAAACAACTGCAAACAGATAGAGAAACATCTGTATTTGCCATACAACTAATATATTGCTCATAGGGCAAAGTAGCAGTTCTTCTTAAGAAGGCTGGGTTGATCCAGAGATCAAAATCATTTGTCCATTGAACTTACTAAAAATAAACAATTTCATGAAGTTTGATCTAATGACATTTGTTACACATTAGAGAATTTGTCATATCTTGCAAGGACAGGACTTACACAAGTTGTATGCAAAGCTACCCTCCTCACATTAAATTAAAACCTTCAGAAGTAAATTCTCATTACACAATTTACAGTAAAGCAAACAAATTCTATTTATTCTACTTGTGTAATTCCCTTGGGACCTTCTCTAATACCTATTATTGTGATAAATCTTAAAGTCTGTGTTCAACTCTAGTTAGGAATGCTTTATTGCTTAAGGCATGACATAAAAACCATGCTACAATGAAGGTCTCAAAAATTGTATAAGTATATAATTTGCCTGGTACAAATACATCATTTCCCCCAAACAATTGGCAGCAGATAGGAAGCAGTTTATAGTCTTTGTTTATAAATCTGTTTAATTTTCAGTGGAAGAATAATTGCTAGGAATGCTAGAAAGACTAGCTGACTCTTTACCATGTTACATTTTTTAAACAGCGCCCAGTGGTACTCTTCAGGAAAAGTTAATGGAAGTTGAAAACCAAAAGCTGTGTCCTGATGTAAACAGCAGAAATCACAGTTTCCCAGATGCATATAGCCAAGATGCACAAGCCTCTGGCTTTGAACATGCCTACCAAAATCCACTTATTTCTATTCTATAAACACACCTAGGACCAAGGTAATCCTACTTTAAATTTTGCTTAGAATACTAGGCACTCTTAGTGGCCTGAAAACCACTTTTCACTGCATAAATGAACTGCAAGTATAAATGCTACTTATTTTGAAAGCTATTCTGCTTTAAAAATGCTGAAGTCACCATTAAATGTGCATTTTCTCACTATTTCCTGTTTTATTATATACTTATTATTTCTCAGGAAGAGATTAAAATAAACGTGATAAATGTAGATGAGTACAAGTTGTATAACAACTGTATTAATCCCTAATATTCAACACACCACTCGTAATTGCAATCCTGTAGCAATTATTTAAGTGACTTAAGAAAACTGTTTCAGATCCTGATTTCAGCCATCATAAACCCTTCCTTACTAGGTGATCTTACAAAAAACGTGCCACATTAACAGTGGTCTTTTGGTAAGTGTTTTCATAATATGCACGAGGATGCTTACATTTAGTTTTATTTAGCTGGAAATTCTTAAAATATTTGTTCCACTGTACGAAATAAAAAAAACTCTTCACATCTTTGCCATGGTCACATTTAGTATAACAGCATGCAAAAACAGTTTAAACAAACATCAATTCTGCAGTAAAAACATCAACAGTGAACTAAGTAAGCTACTTACATTTGAAGGTTTAAGTTTATTTATGATTGTTGTTTTGCCGCTATTGTCCAATCCAAGGCACAAAACGTGAACCTCCTTTTTCTTCAGCCCAAGCCATCCTGCTAGCTTGTCAAACAATCCCATAATTCTGGCTCAAATACACTGGGATCACCTGTTGTTCAGAAAATTGGGGAAGGAAATAGCTGTTGGAAAACCGTTACATGTACAGCAGTGCTAGCACAGTAGGTGGGCATGTGGCTAAGCAGTCCTTAAACTTTTAAAAGCACAGTGTGAATAAGACACTATACAAACACTGTCACAGCGGGTTTGCTTGGTATACTAAGCAAATGGAGTGTAAGCTGATTATAGCGAAGAAGCCTTGATAGAAAAGTAGATTGGCCGTTTATAGCCCTGTCTATATAATGCAATGTCCTTGATTCACTGGGTAGCAATATTGCTGTCATTCTGAGGAGTCCAAATAGAAGCACAACTGCAATGCCTCCTTACCTTCCACCAAACTGAAAAAAAAGGAAGACCATTACCTCTCACTTCAAATTGTCAGTAGCCCGGTCAGTTATCATAACGTAGAAAACAAAGCAAAATAATGTTGCCCTTCTTCAGCACATGGTAGGTAATTTACTGAACCCTGAAGTACATAAAGTACCCTCTGTCAATTCAATTCAAACTCTAATTGTAACAGGCTTTGCTGATATTAACATGTATAAATTAGGAACTCATTCACTACAAATAGAAACTGATTATAATAGATCCAACAGACATGAAGCCAGACACCGTAACATTCACCCACACCTCAGGTAGATGCCAAACTCCTACTCCTGCCCAGACACTGACTGAAGTTACCTGGCAGTAGCATTTGAAGGAGCTTACATCATGCATTCCCCTTTTTTACCTGGCTGAACATGTTTTGCGAAGAGTAACTCTCTTCTATCCCGAATGAATTCCACTAAGAATAATTTCAGCAATCAGACATCTGAAAAATTTATGACCTATTCAATAATAAAGTATTTAATTAATGCCAGAGGAATTTTATGGAGTGGTGAAGGTTGTTTTTAATCTTAATAAAAAAAAAGCCAGACACCACTGGACAACTCAGATTGCGATCTGAATTACCCCAGAAAATCACAGCAGGAGGAGGAAGAGGAACAAACATCAGTGACAAGTATTTGGCCTCACTTCTTCGCTAACTGATTACAAAACAACGATTAACTGCATTTTAATAGAAATTTTTTAAACTTGGCATTTATAAAGTCACGTAAGCCATCACCTTTGCTTACAGTATGATTTTATCTTTTTTTAATACAGATCCTTTTTAAAGCTTTGTCTAGTGCACTTTGACTCAAGAGTAGTAGCGATCTACAGAACGGCTATGTGTGTAACAGCTACACACAGTTGTAACCAGATTAAACAAACCCAACTTTAGTTAAAGTAATTCCCTCAAAGAAAAAAGGTCATGGTTTTTCTTCTAAATCCCTGTTTTATGCCCCACTCCTTTTTTAACACACATACAACTCTGCGAGCAGATTAAAGCTTACTGTTTATTATCAAATTAACCTGAAAAAACCCTGCTTCAAAACACATTACTTTCTAGTCCGGTCGAGAGCCCTACCTATACATTCTGGCTGATAGGGTCCAAAAAAATACCTTGCTGGTACACTTAAAAATGAAAAGGAGAAAATGAAAGCACTTAAGAGGTACTTCCGGGGCTTCACTTTTAAACCCCAAACTCTAAATACACATTCTTGGACAACAGCTCCTAGCAACATTTTAATTATAGCCATTTTTTCTAGGAGTTTTTCCATAACATTTGGCAAAGCCATTATTTAAGAATACAACCAGGAAAAGTGTGTCCTTGACTTTTTGCCCTGCCCCTTTTCTCCCATTCTTTTCCTCAGCTGTGAAGACTTACAGCAGTTACAGCTGGCACAGGTCCCTTCTCTTGCCAGCTGATATTTAGCATACGATGCTATATAGCATACTTTAGACATGTCCTAAAATCATTTAAGACAAAGTTTGGTCCAAGAGCTTGTTATCAAACGCCATAAACCTTTATCAAGGACTGTAAGCCTGTCTGAGGCATCAGTGATTAACATTTGTTGTGACTAACCAGGCTGCAAAACTCCTGAAGATAAACCAGTCATGTAAGGCATTTCGAGCAGCAGTGGTTTGCTGCCAGGAGGCAGAGCCAGGTGAGCCGCACAGCTCTGCGGATGCTCCCCAGAGAGGGGCCTGGCCAGGGACAGCCACCTCTCTCCGGTGGCTGCTAAGCGAGACACTGCAACCCGCTACTCCAAATTATCAGCAAGCTAAACCGGCAGCGACAATCCATAGAATGATAGGCGCATCGTAGGTTTGAGTTTTTGGGAAGGCGGCCAGGGTGGACAGCCTGCGGAGATCCCTTCCAAACTAAACGCCACTAAGAGTCCAATTAATTCACGTGGATTACTTAAACGTAAACACCGAGATACCAAGGCTGCCTAAGCCGCCCACAGGAGGCCCTTTCAGATTAATATAATTTAAAACTCCAGCTATAATTTATTTTTTTGTTGTTTTTCGTTTTTTTTTTTTTTTTTTTTTTTTTAAGGAAGGATGGTGTGGTGTGGTTTCTCACGTGCAGGTGTTCTTTAGCTGTTGTCCAATAGGTCTGTGTTTTGGAAAGCTGAATAAAGCTGTGTTCTGGCCCTGGTTCACAGTTCACAGATTATTATTGTGATGCTTCTGGCCACAGAATTTATGAATCTATAATGAGAAAGCTAAAATCAATTAGATAGGAGCACAAGAAAGAAGTGGTTGAAAACTATTTTGGGGAATGTTTATAAACATAATGAACTCAACTGTA
Source organism: Charadrius vociferus (assembly GCF_000708025.1). Classification (NCBI taxonomy): domain Eukaryota; kingdom Metazoa; phylum Chordata; class Aves; order Charadriiformes; family Charadriidae; genus Charadrius; species Charadrius vociferus. The sequence goes on from NW_009649568.1 coordinate 3,289,264, forward strand.
ATCTCTGAGAGACGGAGATGTTAAGTGCCTGAAGCACGAGTTCTGTGGTAGATCCCAGCATGCCCCGAACTCACTGAAACACGTCTGTTCTGTACTGTGAATGGGCCTACAACATTTGGTCACAGGGATGAGGTATTACCTACAGATTTGTGCAGGGCCTGTGCTCCTAACTGTACTGATGACTTAATTCTACAAGACCATGTCTTTGCATCTTTCATTTCTGGAATGAATCTTTGCTTCAGGACGAGCCAAAGTGTTGTGTTTCTTCTTTTTCTCCCCAAACAAATTAGTCTAGAGGAAGGTGGACTGGCTTTGAAAAGGAAGAAATGGGAACCTCATCGTCTCCGGCGGCTTTGCGTGTTGCCGCTTCAGCTGTGCCCGGGCGCCTGTCACGGACACCGGGCGGGCGCCGGATGCTGATCGCACGCACAGACCGCATCCTTCTCATCCTTGGTGTCCAGCGCCGGTGTAATTTTTTTTCCCGACCCCTGCTGTTCTGCCTTTCTAGCACAGCTGCAAGAGGAGCTCTGAGTTAGAGAAGTCCTCTGTAAGAAGAAAAGCCTAATAAGAAACTACACCGAAGGTGTTCGCAGCAACTCCCGTTCCTAAGCAGGCAGCTTGGTGGAGTACAACGTTCAGGGAAAACCTTAAACCCTCCTGACATGTAGGTAATTACAGCAACTGGGGTTTGGGAAGAAGGCAGCTTGGTTAGCATATAGAAATACACATTGGTATTTTTTTGCCACGTAGCATAGCCCAGTCAGACTGGTTCTAGGTCTGCTGCGCAAACTTAAAATTACTTAAATCACTTAAAACGAGCTCCAGAGAGGAGCTTAACTGGAACAGTAGCATGAGTTTTCCTCACTGTCACCTCCGTGGAGGTACTCATAGGCTGTAGGAGACGGTTGGTATGGCGATCCCTGTGTTCGGCCCGACACCCTACACTGCAGACCCTAAGGAGACCCTCCGTGGTCAAGCGGAAGTTGAGGCAGGGAAGCGCTCAGCATGCAGTGCCATACTCATCCCTCACGGACCGGCAGCGCAAGCCAGCCAGCTGGAGCAACTCAGTCCCTTACGCTCCCCTCACTACAATCCGCTATTTCTGTAATCCCAGATCTTAAGCATAGTTTTCGGTTTGCTCTTCACTTCTAAACAGAAGGTAAGAAATGACTGAGGAGGACTGAGGAGTGGAGCGCGTCCCCCACCCTCTGCTTCCCAAAAGGAGGTCTGTAGTGCTCCTTGGCTGAAAGAAGCAATTTTCCTTCACAGAGCTACACCCCTCGTTATGAAAAACCCTAATCTAGTTTCACCTATACTGAACACTGCTTTCAGTCTACTGTCTCACCTGCTGCCCTGGAGAGAGGAGTGAGAGCAGTAGAAATAACTGATAGTGATGTGGACAGTTCTTTTTGCTAAAAATCCCAAGTCCAAAAAATCCAAGTCCATAAAATCCCAGTTATAATGCGCTTCACATTAAACTTCAAAGATTAAAAATACGACAAACATTTTGTCTGTTGTTTGGCTTTTCTAATTCTCATCGTTGCTTTTATTGTTATTAAAGGTTTGAGGTAAATTACAATCTGGATTTCATGATTTCCCTATACCCAGAAAGGTTCTAACTAAAAGATGAGATGACTTTATGAGCCATTAAAGAAAACTCAAGTGGCATAAATCTCACAGTGAAATTCTGGGTTGAAGCGCTTTCTAAAAGCTAATGAGGTTGTGGGGTAAATATGTGTTAGAAGAGAGTGTCAACTCCTACTTTTTATACTAAATCGGTCTGTATCTAAGAACTAGTTCTAAACTGAGTGAAGAACAAAGAATGGCAAAGGCATTTCTGTAAACAGATCTAGAATGAAATATTAATTCTTCGTTACAGACACCATGTTAAACCTGACAGTCGTTAGTGAGAAAGCTCTTCCCAAGCAAAATATAAAGGATGTAATGGCCTGTGGACATCTGACATTCATTTCCTATTAATCTACACAAGCTTCTGTTCAGTGTTGCATTGCATGCATATGATGTTACAAAATGAATGGCTAATTATAATTTTAAACTTTTTGAGGTAGGGTTTGATTATTGTATGTGGCATTCACTTCTTTGTGAATCACTGTGTGTTGCCCTGGCATTATTTACATAATACCAGTTTTAAAACTGCATTTGTCAGTGAGAGTTTTGTAAAACACTAGGGAAGGACTTGCATGAAAGGAGTTGCAGGGCTCAGTGAACCACTATAAGGAAGGCAAACAGTACTGAAGAATCTTAATAGCACATTAAAATCTATTTAAAATTCAGATTCCCAGTGTTTCTCAAGATGGAGAGGGTGCTGCTGTTTGGAACTTTTAATATGTATACTTTTTTTCTTGATGTTGTTAACCGTTTGTGCATTTTGACAAGGCGTTTATCAGAGCATAAATGCTCAGTGGTAAGCACAGAAGAGGCCATTATAATTAAGCATTCTTTTGCTGAAAAAAAACAACACCTTGAAGCATCTCAAGTGTTAGAACATATTGCCGGTCCATCTTTATTAGTACACCACCCTGTGTTAAGCAGCTGGGGTTTTGCATGATCATGTATGACAGGCTTCACTGTGTATCATTATAGTAGTAACTTAAGGCAAAACAAACACCATTAACTCAAAAATAACCACCAGTACTGTAACTTTTATTTGCTAATAAATATCTTAATAAACAGGCTTACCCCATCTGTAAGACCTGATAATGCCTCTTAGGAAATCATAGAAAAATAAAATACAATAATAATCAGTAACTTGTACTTTGTACAAAAGTCTTATTATGTTGCTCAGCAGGTAGCTTTGCCAAACCCCATATTCTTTCTGCAAAGAGATGGCATATGTAATGCAATTCACCTTAAAAACACCCTAATGTTGAGAGCTGAGCATTCTATTACACAATTAACTTGTAGGCATGCCAGCACATGAAAATTTACATGGAACATCATATTATCATAGGAATATAATAATAATAATAATAAAAAAACCCCCACCACTTTTCAGTAAATAATAACTTCACTTCTAATGTAAATTCCCCCTGGGACTGCAAATCAGTATATTAAGCTTTTTATTTCATGGCTATTCCTACAATACCGTTATAAACTGGTGAAAAGGCAGAAAGAAAAATGCAGTGGGAACATGTATGGGAGATACATCACGTGAAGGAAAGTCATTCTGAGCAGTGAGGCAGTCCCAGGGGAAAACATGTATGGGAGATATATTACGTGAAAAAAGTTATTCTGAACAGTGAGGCAGTCCCAGGGGGAAACCAACAACACCAGCTGTGAAATGTTCAGTCTCTCAGAATGAGTAGATCATGCTTGCTGTGTGCAATGTTACACAAGTTCAGACCCATGAAGATACAACTTAGAGGTACAGTACCAAGGCTGCTCTTCTGTGAGATGAACGGTGAAGACTGAGTCGCGGGTAGTTGTCATTATTCAAATACATCTTGATAAGAGGAAAAGAAGCAACAGCAAAACACATGTTATCTGGGGTCTTTAAAGAAAAGGTGGGTTTCAGACTACTGTAAGGATATGAGATCTGTGCTGAGGCCACGGTTTATAAAATAGTTTGCGAGTATTATGATTATACCATTACTTTTGAAGCCATCTACCTTTGAAGTTTTGACATGGCTGCTTAAATAGATAATCTAAAGTGTCTGTCATCAAATAGTTATTCATATATACACATACATTGATACATTTTATGGCTATGCTAGAACAGCAAACTATGAAGAGCAGTCATATTTAGTTGTGTACAATCTAATTTCACTGAAGAGACAGAGATTAAACCCCTTTTTAATTCAGATACATTTAAAACCAACACACAGAAATAGATGGAGGCTATCCTGAGAAAACATACCAACCATGTTATCTTCCAAGAGTAAATCAAAGCTAATTTTGGGAAGGTAGTCAAATCTTTTGCTTGTATTTTTTCTGTAAGTCTAAGTGATTGTTTTTTAAAAAAACTGATGACAAAATGAAAACAATTAATTCCAACTTGATCAATGAAGGTTGCTTTGCTAGAAAATAAACTTGCCTTTACAGTAAATAGGGTTTCATGTGATTTTTTAATTTTTTTTTTCCTTGTTAAACTGCACATGCAATCCTGAGAAGTGCGAAGTACCTGTCATTGTTACCAAAGTCAATAGGAGTTACACCATACCAAACAAGAACAAGCCCTTTTTGTTAGTCTGGGTTTTCAGTCACGCCATCACCATGCATGACGTAACTGACACCATCAGAGAATTTTGACATTGCCCTCAACAGAAGCAGATGCAAGGCTGTAGGTAAGAGCAACATATACTGAAGTACTGACTGAATCCAGTTCCTTCACCAGAGTTAACCAAGAAACAACTTTTCCCACTTTTAATCTGAAATAGCCCTCTCTACCTTTATGTAGAAAAGCTGAGAGAAGAAATTGCTGCAAAAGAAATGGTATTAAAAATGCTACACTGCCAATTCAAAGCTGTTTCTTAGGGAAATACAGATAGGGAATCATGGCCATAAGCTTTAAAATGCATACGCGTTTACGTGTTAGGAATTTTAGAGTAGGATGGTTTTCTTGAGATAGGGAATTAACAAAAGAGTCCAGTAAACAGAACCACTAGGAGGGCATTAGTTATTTTATTTGCTACTGTGCCTTTCATTAACCGTCAAATCTCAAAACTTAAGCTGCAATACACTAGGAGTATGGAACAACTTGTTCAAAGAGGCAAATGATCAGCTAGAACTTCTATTATGAAGGGGAGATCACATTACATAATGGTATATGTTTAGGAAAGAAGAAAGATAGACAAATCCTATTTTTTTTTTTCGTAGATTCTGTTTGATAGGGATGGTGGTTTTATCCTGGATTTAAATTCAGGAGTTTGGGGAATTTTCTAGGGAAAAAAAACAACCCACAAACATTTCTGTTAGATATGCTATTAGATGTGTAAGTCATTCTAAATACTTATTCCAAACTCAGAGATGGTAGCCCATTCCAGATAAAACAGAAGTGCAGCAACCACCTTTTGTACCTTGCAATTCAGCTCTGCCATGCTGAAGGTAACCATAATCTATTTCATCACATCCCTGAGGTAGTAGCATTGTCTTTTATGCTCAGTGCACTCTCTTCTCCCCTATTAAATGGGGCCATCCATTCCATGCAAATCTATAGAAATCCTTCATCCAAAATCTGTTTTAGTCTATTGATATCTGCTATGGATTTAACTGACTTTGGATCATGCCCTGAAGGACCAACCTACATCTTGACCTGAAACTCTCAACACAGAAATTAAAACTAGCAAAAAGTTTTAGTGATACATTTGAATGACAAGACAGCATGTGTCCTAATACGTGCTGGTTCTGTAACAACAAATCAATCATGACAGTGGTAGGATGCAGGAAAGAAGAATCTGTTTGGAGAGCTGAATCCTACATAGAGTATGTGTAACATAGGGCTTCATCCCACTGCGACTGAAGTTAGTAACAAACTCTCATGAACTTTGGTCACAGCAAGACCTTGCCTATTGACACCGAAACATTTAATTCATCACCGTTACATCCTTGTCCCAGGAATTACTCCATCGAGATGTTTATTAAAATCTTTCAGCGGGATTTGGAAATACCGGGTGTTTTAGAGCAGAACCTTCCCAAGACAAAAATGGAACTTGTGAATTTGGCATTTAGTAACTAAAATAATCTAAAGATTTGAAACACTGGCTGCACTTTGTATTTTTCAACTAATTCTATTGTACATAAAGGGACTGTGATGGTAAGTTACACAGCTCAGAGCATTCAGCTTCTTAAAAAAAAATCCTGTTTTGTTTTTCCTTTTTGCCTCTTAATCATTCTCAAGTCAAGCTCAGTATGAATGAGAGAAAACTGAAAATTCAGTTTGTAAGCCACTCTTTAACTGGATAGCTCTACTCTTTATTGTTGATTTAGGTTTCTCTCAAAGATGACAGTATGCAACAAGAACAAGAAGTAGTCTTTCAGTTACAGAATTGTGTCTACCAGAAGTTCTAATCTAAATGGTGACAGTTGTACGTGTTTTTTTGTCATAGACTGCACCCTGGAAAACCAGCAAATAGATTTTTTTCTTATCACTGCTGTAAAGGAGTCTCAGAGCATTATGCTGTGATGAGACTATGAAAATACTCCCTAGACAGTTTCACTGGGCACTTCTCATCATTCACAAGTAGAAATGAATATTTGGGATTCCAATGTAGATTTCCCCCAAATTTGATTTTCCAGATCCTAGATTCAAGGTTACTTTCTCTACAACCAAGGCCCCAGGCATCACACAGTTCATAATACAGAGAGCTAGATTTCCCTTTCATTGTGAATTTTCAGTCCCAGGGTTTTGGCTTACCTACTGCTCAACATACATGCTGCTGCTTATCAGTTCTTCACGGAATTATCAATAATGAGAAGTATTAGTATAATGTTATAGTTTATTAACAAATTTGTAATCAGCTTGCTGATGTGCATGTTAGAGATGAATATTCCCCAAAATGTGTAGCAGTTCCCAAATGAAGAAAAAAGTCAGCAATATCTCCTCACATATTAAGAACAATATGTGCAGGAGGTTTTGTGATAGTATCAATGAATATACTGGACTCCTCAAGGAAACCATATTTGGTATTAAAGTTAAAAAAAAAAGACAAAATCATGTTATCTCATGCTGCCTTATATCTTATAGGAACTTGGATTTGGAAGTCCTTTATGTCTAACCCTACTCATGTAAACAGTCCCGTTTCTAATCGGCCTTCTAATATGAATTATGCTGCACAAACATGTAACTGTAACTGTTTCAGGAGTTTCTGAGCATGGCACAGTACATGCATTATTACTGAGCCACATGTGTAGTTACTTACTAGTCAAAATGCTCCGATGCTTAGACATAGGTCAAAATTTTGGACAGGAACGACGTAGAACAACTGTGAAAACTTCAAATGATTTTGAGACTGATCCTGTAAATATATTTTTTTCCATATCTTCAGTGTCATGAGTTGGCATTTTTTATTCCAGTTTAATTACACAGGTATGAAAAATCAGATAATGTGCTAAACTTTTCTGGAAGAGAGATGTACTTGAGAAATCTCTTGAAGGAAAGGCAGGTAAGAGATTCTCATGTAGGATATTTAAAGAAACATACACACAAATAGATTTCACTGAACTAGTGTTATATTATTTCATATATAAAATATGGAAATATATTTTAACTCTGATCCTTTTTTTAACCTCATGATTTTTCATTAACAATTTTTGTTGGTTTTCCTCTCTAAAGTTTAGCACATCTTTTTATGCTATACACTGGCATATACTTACTCATATTCCCTTGAAAAATTTTCCTCATTTTTACCTCATAAGTGTCTATAAATGGCTATTTAAAAGAAAATTATTTATATACTGTTTAAACATCTTTGGTGACTTCAGCAGAGGGACTTAAACTTTTTATAGCATGGACTACATCTTACTAAAGATGCTGGTTCATGGGCACTTTGCTTCCCCTTTAGGATCACTGACGATTTCTACAGTAATTAGTTGTATGGAAAAGAATCAGTAGAAAGAGGTTTGGTGTGGTGGCAGTAGAAGGGTCAGCATCAGGTGACCAGGCAGCTTTCTGTAAGCTAGTTTGAAAATGTGTTTTCTGCCTGTGGAGAAAAAGAGAGGCTGTCCATTTCCAGATAACAAGCCAAGGAAGATTTGGAAGCACTATACACATACAGTGCATGCTGTTAAAAATTTTAAAAGCCAATGGAGCAAATCAACCCCATTAGCGTTATTGGGAGTTAGGTAATTAAATTCTGTAGCTTTGAAAAATCTCAGACATTATGATATACATTGTATTTACAATTCTTTATGTACATATAGACAAACATTTTATATGCATTACGTCCTCAACATATCCTGGTCCATAATCTGAGGAACTATATACAACCATAGCAATCATGGATGAGCAGTGTGCACTGCTAAACACAGTAATATGATGGTAGAAGATCTTTGTGAACTTTAAGTGCATGGAACTGTCTTATGCAACTCTTTTGGTTTTTGTTAGAGCTCCTTAGCACAATATAGACAATTCTTCCTTTTTCACCTTGTTGGAGGCTTTAGGGATTTTTTTCCTTTTCAGTGCTGATTCATTTGTCTCTCCAGGAGATTTCAAGGTCACTGTCCTGCTAAGTGTTAATTCAGCCCAACACATCTTCCCCTATCTCTCAAGAAATAATACTAGTACCATTATAAAAAGGAAAAAAAAAAAAAAAAAGATTATCTTTGCCATTTATTCAGGAAAGATCTTTTACAGTTGGTGAACAAGGGTATTCTGGAAGAAAACTGTTTAACAGAATATAGTGCTCTTCAACCATGTGCAAATGCTGTAAGTGAAGTATCTCTATTTTTTAGTACTTTTCCTAGAAGATGCAATGGAAGACAGAGTTTTTGTTATGACTCTAACTTTTGTTACTCTAAAAGATGTGTTGGACTGGATTAGAAGCAAGTCCTCCTTTCCACTTGCTGCAGGACATATTCCAAGATAGACTGAGCCCATGATGGGTTAGTTACAGGTACCCTGCGTACATAAGAGAAATTCTCAGCTGCCAGAATGTGTCCCATAGAACCATTCCATCAGTTGAGTTAAAACAACTAAATACATGCTTCAGTTTGCAATGGGGCCAGCTGAAATTTAGCAGCTGGTCTTCAATACAAGTATGTTCTATGCTGCTTCACCTTGGTGGCTGACATGGTCCCATGGGGTCATTCTAAGATGGAAATTACTGTGGTTAATACAGTCTTACAAAGTACCTCCACAGTCCCAGCTATTCCACATAGTAAATCTCTACTGCATCTGAATAAAGGGTGTCTGCATGTTACTTATGGCCCACCTTTGGATCCTGTATGAATCTACATTAAAAAAGAAATTAATGGAGCCCAGTATTAGGCTTATCACATGAAAACGGATAGTCAGTCTTAAATTACAGAAAAATCAAAGTACTAAAGTTTATGAGTTCCATGTCAGAATAATCCAGCTAATACCTAATACAATTTTGGACACAGAATGCTTTGTCCAAAGCAACTAATTTATTTGAATTTATTGTTGAGTGCACTATTTGCAATTAAAGGATTGACTTACGCTGAAAAGTCTTGGCTGATGTCTTAAAGCATAGCATGTGTCTAAGCTTTTATTGGAGAGAGACTGAATCTACACACATGGGAAACAAAAAGAGTAACTTTCATTTAAGAAAAATCTGAATGACATAGCTCGATTCTCTTCCTTTCACTTCATGGAATCCCATTGCTTCTCAGTAATTCCAATGTGCAAACACCTCATGAGCAAAATCTACTAAACCTTCTGCTGTTACTTGTTCAGTTTTAACACCAGCATTATGGACAAGATCCTCTCTTTTTTCACAGGTTCAGCATAAGGACTGGATACAATCAATGCATGAGATTCATCTGACCAAACACAGATGCCTGGATATGAGCTAGTCATTTTGATCTCTTTGAATGCAGAGAAACAAGTGCTTCTTTGGCACAATTCATCTAAACCAGAAATAAACAATTACATTTGTCAGATGACTCACATTCTACAAGGGCCCATTTCTCTTCATTGATTAAAAGGGAACCTTGGATGACTAGCTCAAATGCAGACCTCCAAAATTAGGTGAGAAGATTTCCTCCCAACACGTCTCAGGGCTCTGACTGAAAGTGGGGATAGCTTGAGTAAGGATGACTGATATGTTTTCCATGTTAGATGACCACCCCACTTGGCTGCATAGACACCTGACTTGCTTGTCAGTGAACTTTGGAAGCACTGTGGTTGGCACATGATGGACAGCTGGGACAGTGCACTTGTTGGCCGAGAGACACTAACCTGGTCCTGCTCAGCAGTCAAGACCCTCACTTAAGCTATGTTTCGGAGGCTTAAGTGATACACAAGTAGTGGGAACAGTACAGATGGATGGATTTTATTCTATATTAATGACAACTAGATCTGAGAGAAAAATCTACGCATAGATATTACTTGTAAATAACAGAACTGTTTCCTTATGTCCACATTTTAATGCCCCCCCCTTTTTTTGGCTTGCATATCATGCACCCTTTATTTTGTGGACTTTCAATAAGTACTTTTAGTCATGAAGCACTCTGCAATGTGGGCCAGATTCTCAAAAACAGCTTAATAGATTTGCTTAAATTTGTTAAATTTAAACTCTAACTGCACACTGCAATATGCAGGATAACTAAATAGAGCTAATTTTCACCTGAAGAAAGCATTCCCTGTAACACAGAAAGTTACTCTAATTTCACATATACATTTGTGGCCTGCACAGAATTAAGCTCATATTTGAAAAATAAACCCTGTTGGGTTTTTGTTTGTTTTGAAATGAAAAACATAGGAAAATAAAAAAGCCCCAAATGAAATAAGAGTAGGTTTGGAATGAGAGAAAGAGCAAATAAAATGTTTCTAAAATGGCGAAAATGTAATTTTGATCAAGATAACTATTATAAAAGTATCATACTGGACCACAACAACAACAACAAAAACCCCCAAGCCTTATAAACCCACAAAATCCTGGATTTACAATGTTTTTAATAAATGTCCTCACCCAAAGAATCCCTTGTTCTTTCCTTTCTGGTTACCCAAACTCTTATTTGTATAAAAAATATATCTGATTAATAAATGTTCTAGTATTGTTATCTTTTTTCTATTGAAAATATATTTTCAGTAGTGTGATAAATTTGGAAATTAATTTCCATGAAATGCATCCAGGTTGTGTGCACATAACATGCTGCTCTGCATCCACACTACCAGGAATGAAAAAACATGCAAAGGAGAATTAAAAGTGCACATACATGGTTTGGATTAGTTATGAGTAATTTTGAAACCCCATTAACAAATAACAGACTCATGCCTCCTTGGTAATGTATTTAATTGTGAGAGAGGCCTCTTCCATGGATGTCACGTTGCTGGCCACGGAAGCAATGACAGGCAAAATGGATAACAAAATGATAAAGGAAAATCAACTTTCAAATTACTCTGTGATGATAGTATTTCTTTTTTAAAGGGCTTCAGGTAAGTATGATTTTCTTTCCATAAGAGAACCTCTACCAAAAAATTATTTATATGTGGAATTGGGGGAGAATTTTTCAAATAACAGTCACAGAAAAGAAAAAAATGCTTTTTTTCCTCACTAAAGGCCTGTGATCCTGCAAAACCCACATGCTCGTACCATCCTACTGAGTTCAGCGGGACTATTCATGCTGGCAAAATTACCTTTGTAGCTTAGAATAGGACTGGAGCTGCCTATCTTTAAACAAACTCATCAAATTGGCATTGTAGAACACTGGTGAATCCTGATCTTTAGAAAACTTGTTCCTCAGTTAAATCTGTTTTGGTTTGTTTTTTTAATGAAAAAAAGGAAAATTTACTTAGTGCACTACTTTTATCCCACTAAAATTAATGCAGTTATTCCAACATAAAGTGACAACAGTGAATCAGACCTAGTGTGTCTTACTCTGAACTGGTTGGAAGCATAATCTTTTCCGAGTTGCTTTCTGATTTTCCTTCTTTGCCACTGGTATACAATGGCAGCCTTTTCCAAGAGTTAGGAAGTACATTTTGATTTACAAGCCATAAATTAAGCAGTAAGTATCATTATGATTACATAAAGTAGTTAGTTAATTCTGATATACACATATATTATATTAATTACCCAAATGCACGTTTTAACAGAAGAGTCATAATGCTTGAGTATATTGGAATGCCACGTAACTCAAAAACGTCCTCCAAACTATGTATAAATCAACAAAAGCATCTGCACCCAGTTTACATGTAACATGCATGTAGATCGGCGTGACTTCTACAGCATGCAGACATGCGCTGGTTCCCCTGTTCCCAGTAGCGCATATCCCATGCAAAAGTTTGGAAATGTAGCCCAGCAAGTCTGTGTACGTTGTCTGAACAAAACATGAAAGCTGTAAGTCTTAGAGAGGTACAAATATTATGTTAGGCCTTTGCAGCCATTTTCTTGCATGTAAATATGGCTATTGAAGAGTTCTAAAGACAGTTGACTTTGATGTCATTTAGATATCTGTACTAAATGAAGATCTAGCCTGTAGTAACCAGAGCTCCATTTCAGCAGAGTCTGCTTTTCACTTCTAAAAGCAGTTAGAAGTAGACTCAAGGCAACATATTATTACACTGCTGTCCTACATCTCCTTTTCTGCCTATGTACAAGATAACCGAATACTGCAGCGTGTAACTTCCAGAATTAGTTGGTGGTTGTACCACTGCCCTTAACTGGAGGATCATATGGCCGGCCTGCTCCCATGGGAATAAGCACACCGCCCCACTGATGGCTGGCCCTCTAAGGTCTACTACCACTGGTGGAAATTAGGCTTAGTTCAAGCAGCGGAGGCTGTTCCTGCATTTTTGGAACAGAAAGCTTTCTGAAGTCTATGTGGCCAGAATATAGCTGACAACCATGTTTTACACGTGGTTATGGAAACGTTACAATCAGTTTTCCAGTGATGATTTGCCATGTAGTAGAAGCAAATACTGAGTGTTACAAAAAACCAGAAGGTTTAGGGTAGTCAAGAATCCAAAGGATGAACACATTTTCCAACCTAATCTAAAATGTAAAGCATAAAAAGTGTCGAGTGCTAAAGTAATTAAAAATCAAGGACCTTAAGATTTCAAACTCTCACTATCCTCCCAATTATTCACACAATGAAAACTCGCTACATAAAATCATCAGTTGTTTCTGCAAACAATACTAAGGTTTTGAGGCACCGGTGTACCAGCATTCAAACTATTATAAAGTAATATAATGATAGGATCCATATGTTTGGATTTAATTAAGAGATAAAATAAATATTTATGTCAAACTCCTTGATTGCACATTTGGTATTGGAAGTTACATGGTCACAGAACATGAAAGAAGTCAAATACTTTTTGATCTACCAGCAAACTCTAAATACATCAATAAAGAAGCCACACCAGGCCAAATAGATTACTACTTTCAAGTAAGTTCATGAAAGTTTCCCAAATACTGTTATACAAAGTTACACATCCATGCTGAGTTATTCATCAATGTGTAGCAAGAGTCTTGCAGTAGGCCAGGATTTTATCGGCAGGTAACTGGCGGAGGAGCTATGCAGTGAGATTAAAAATTCCAGTTTGGAAGCATTAACATAGAAGTACTTTTATAGTTTGAAGAGGAGACTGCAGTTCTTGAAGTTGGGAAGAGCAGAAGGGAAGAATGAGAATATTTTTCCATTTTAGAAATGCTGAGGCACAAAACACAGTTGATTCTAGTACTTTCATACATGAAATCCTTTCTCCTGTATGTGCATCATGTGTAACCGCAAAGTCTGTAAACTGCTGACTATTCGTCTCTGGTGTCCAATGAGTACAACTCCAATTCTTCTAATGTCACTGTAAAATAAAAAGTTTCATCTTGGATACAAGCATAGTAAAGCCTCTTCCACACAAAAGACTGTAAATATATGATGAATTGCTCTACTTCAAGACAGTTTACTTTCCTGAGTGGGACATAGAAGAAAGCTACAAATGTTCAAGTCAACAAGTTCAAGTCAAGTTGCACCTGTCAATTCCAAGTTTTTAAAGACGGTCATTTAAGGAAAAAAAAAAAAATCTTAGAGGAGTGGTATCTGTTGTGATACAGTCAAGTAATTTTTCCAAATCTTGAGGAAGAACATAAGAGGTGGGTTCTAATAGCCCAGTTTTAGTAACGTGTTAGTAGCAAATGTTTCCCACTCATACTTGCAAAGGAACAGGGCTGATATACTCAGTCTTGCAGTTCTGAGACTGAAATAACAGAGGCTGTGTTTCTGATGATTTGGGGAATGGTGGTGAGAGATGTCCTAAAGATCAGAATAACAGTGAATTTTCCAGCTCAACGCAGATTTACCTCCTGGTTTCCCTTCATCTCATCTAGACCTGCAGCCCAGAACAGGTAGCTCACCCACAGAGCGTGAATTTTTGGCAGGAATGAAGTTAGCAGCCCTCAGCATCCAGCACAATCCACTAGTTCAGGTGTTCTCTAAACATCACCAACTGCAATATGCTGAGAAAGATCACAGAGGTGGCGAGGGCAGGAAACTTCAGATAAGCCCTGTCAATTATGCAAATCCCACACTGGGACACCGCATAGACATCACCTGTTTAGATACCCTAAAAAATTGTTTAACAATATAGCTAGTAAAGGAGCCCATGGGATGAGGCATGACCTTTCTGAGTTTCAGATTTGCAGTTCAAGATACCCAGCTCTGTATCCTCCAGATGAAGAGCCACTGGATAGCAGCAGCTATTATATACTTGGGCTTAACATCCACATAGGGGATGATGCACAGCACTTAAGGTCAGCAGGGACTATGCAAAAATACTGAGCATCTTAGAAGCTAAAAAGAGCCAGCTAAAAGAATGAACCTTTACAGGGGGGACTGGTATTAGAAATGCAGGAACAATGCATAGGCGTTATCAAGGAAGGCCTGATAAAGCTCAGAAAGAAGCCAGCAGGCCTAGGGTAACAGAGGTCATTTGAAGAAAGAAGGCATCTTTCAAAAAGCTGAAGTGGTATCTAAAAAAAGAAAGAAAGTAGAAAGAATGATAACTTTAGACAGATTATCTGTAAAAGCACAGCAAGGCAGGCTAAAAAAGAACTGGGGGAACAACCAGACACCTAATAATAAAACTCATAATAAGTCTTTTTGCAAGCTCACTAGGGTACAAGAAGCCTGCCAGAGTGTCTGTAGAGTCTAATGATGGTTTGGGTACAAAAGAACACTGAAAGACTGGCCACTGGCAGAGGACTAAACCAATTACTAGAGGTGATATTCACTGTGGAAGAAATTGAAGTGACTCCCATGCCAGAACCTTTATGGAGTACTTGTCAGAGGATCTGTCTGAAGTTGAAGTGACTGCAGGAGAGGTTATAGGACAAACTGAAAAAACAAGCAACAACCCACCTCCAGGACAAGGCTATGTTTAGCCAAGAGTTTTAAAAGAGTTCAAGGATGAAGTCATGGGATTACTAACAGGGATGTGAGAGAGGACGGTTTCAGCTTTGTTCCACTTGCTTAAAAAATTTCTTAGTGCCTGAGGCATGAAGAGTGGTGCCAGGCAAAATAAGTTTCCAGGGGACATCTGGGGAACTACAGACCTGTAAGCCTGTAATCATTACAGGGCATAATAGAATATACAGTAAAGTACAGCATTATTGGAGGCTTGGATAAATGATCTACTTATGGCTGTTGCAAAGAGAAGTCCTATTTTATAAAATTATTTGTTTCCAGTGGAGGAGTCAGCATACATATGGATGAAGGCGATCCATTTGATACACCCTACTTGGATTTCCAAAAGCTTTAGAGAAGATTCCTCATCAGAGTTTTATAAGGAAAACAAGGAGCTATGGCATAAGAAGGTATTTGCATGACTAAATAACTGGTTTAAAGGCAGGGGGTTAGGAACAAGTTGTCAGGTTTTACAATGTAGTGATCAATGGAAACCTGCAGGGACCTATGCTGGCATAATGCCAAACATTACTGTTCAACAAATCAGTAAATGGTCTGGAAAAACAGGTGAGCATAGAGGTGAACAAGTCAGTTGGTGAAACTGAATTGTTCAGGGCAGTACGGGAAAGGGCCAGCCGTGAAGAGTTTTAGAAGGATCTTATAAGTCTAAGTGACTGCCATAAAGCAGCAGATGAAATTCAATGTAGGTGAATGTAAAGTGATACACATGGGAGAAAACCAGTCCTAACTTCTCATGTAAAATTACTGAGTCTTAACTGACCATTACCATTATGAATACAGATAGCCCCAGCATCAAATAAAAGATTAGGAATTAATGGGAAGGGAACAGAGAACAAAATACATCGTATCATTATGCTACCACATTAATCTATAGTTTGCCCAATCCCTTATATATTGGGCGCAGTGCTTTCATTTAAAAATGATAGAGGGGAGTCAGAGATGGCTGAAGAAGGGCAGCAATGTGTGGAACAACTTCCACATGAGGACTGACATGGGCTCGATGATTTTCACAGCAAAGTAAGACAAGATTTTTGCCACTGATTTCAGTGGTCTAGATAAAAACTACTTCCCCAAGAAACATTTAAGGATGTTCTATGCCTGACCTTTGGCAGTGTTTGGTAGACTCATAGAATGAAACTGACAGTTCTTGGTCTCTTAATCACACCTTTCTCCTGCACTGTTTTGGTAAAATACTGTATTTGTCTTTTATTAGCTTAGGTAGGAAAGAAAATGAAAGCAGTGTTCCATACATCATGATAATTACATCCCTGCAGCACCCAAAGAAATTCAGATTGATTAGTCACTGTAGGGATAAGAGATTACATACTTACTCAATACTCATTCTTGAAACCATATCCAAAGTAGTGAAACCTGCTGCCATGAAGTTATTTTTATACTGACCCATTTTTATGGAGTCCAGCCAGTCACTGACTGAAACAAACAAAGGATATTCTGGAACTTCACCAGGTGAATCTGGCATTCTGTAAAAACAAAATGCAAAGGTTACCAAAGCAGTACAAAATATGACACGATTTACTCTGGTAGACATTGTTTTTATTAAAAGGCAGAAGGAACAAGAGAGAAGCCTGAGCTGTAAAGGTCAGATCTTAACTGAGGATCTCTTTAACCCATTGTATAAAACTTACAAATCATGTCAGTCTGCCAAGTTGCACTACTTAGACAATACATTTTTTTAAAGCACTGCAGCTCAGTAACAAACTGAGGAACAGACCTCTCCCACTACTCTTATTTTTGCTCCCACAGAGTGTTTCTTTACAGATCTTATGTGTTCAGGATGATAACAATTTGTAAATACAATAGTCAAAGTAAAAGAGAAACAAAATTTAACATGAGATACAATTTAAAAATATTATTAAAACACTGTGAGATGATTTTTACATTTATCTACAAAAAAAACCCCCCAAATGGCTCCTTATTGCTATACCATTATGCAGTGGGAATGCTTTGATTACATTGTTCAAAACCTAGAACTAACCCTAAAAGAATCATAGAATGGTTTAGGTTGGAAAGGACCTTGAAGATCATCAAGTTCCAACCCCCCTGCCATGGGCAGGGACACCTCCCACTAGACCAGGTTGCCCAAGGCCACGTCCAGCCTGGCCTTGAACACCTCCGGGGATGGGGCCTCAACAACCTCTCTGGGCAACCTGTTCCAGTGCCTTACAACCCTCAAAGTAAAAAATTTCTTCCTAATGTTTAATCTAAACCTGCCCTCTTTCAGTTTAAAGCCATTCCTCCTTGTGCTATCACTACGCGCCCTAGTAAAAAGTCCTTCCCTGGCTCTCCTGTAGGCCCCCTTTAGGTACTGGAAGGCCGCAATAAGATCTAATAAGATCTAAAAAGAACTAAAATTTTACATCTTTGCTTTTACATAGAATTATACAGAGCAGCAAATAAAAATGAAGGCACTAATTTAGTCACAGTTCTGTTGCAGTTCTTTCCCCTACCATCACAACCAAAACAGAAAGATGGAAAAAAAAATTCCAATTTTGGGGCATATATTTCCAGTCTTCTGCTGTGTATGACACTGGTGAGGGCTCACAACTTCCATTGGCTTTATACTTTTTGTGTAGAGAAACTGTAGGAACAGAATGCAGAAAAAGCACACTGCTGTTTATAAAAGCTTTATGATAGCTTTTAGGAGAAAGATCTAATTTATTTAAAATGAAAATTTAGACGGCAAAAGCCAGCCAACATTAACTGGTGGAATATGAATTATGTAGAATGTAGGAAGCAACACACCCTAGTATCTCAACATACTGAGTTTCAACCACACATATTAGAATACTTTAAACACTGATTTCCATTCGTATTATCAAAATGATAGAGAGAGAAACTGAAGGACAGGGGAACACTGTTAAGCACAAGCCTCAATTAAAAACCTACTAAGGTCCCTTCCACCCTGAATTAGTCTATGATTGTATGATTCTATAGAATAACTGCTGGCCTCGTAAGTTAACAATAACGCAATAACCATTCAGATTGACTGCATCAAGCATTCCCAAATGAATGAAAAAACTTTCCCAAGCAGGTGAGCTCAATTAGAGCTTGACTGCAAGAAAACAGGCATAAGTTTTTAGATCTTAAATAATGTTTTAAAATAATAGATAAAACTGCATTAGTCTGAGGCTAAATAAAGCGATGCATGTAGCAAGTCATATATATATATCTATATACACATAGAGACCACTAACTCTAGTGCATGGGCATTAAATCCAAGAAGTCGCATTAGTCTGTGGTAGATGAAATGGCTGTAATCCTAACTCTAGGTTTCCCTAGTAACCTCTCCATTCAGCCTTTCCCACAGCAAGATACTAGCCTCTACTAGCCTCTTTACCCTGTTGCTCAGCCTTTCTCCAAATCATATCAAAAACCTCTTAACCCACTGAAGCGCCCAGCAAGACCCATGCAGGCATTGAGGACCCCTTATAAAGCCGGGGGGTCTCCATGAGAGCACCTTTATCTTAAGGTGAATTTCAGCTCATGAAGAGAGTAAGGCCACCTGGACCTTCACTGATTGCAGCTGATATCCAGGGACACCTTAGATCAATAATCCTACCAAAATTGACAAATTCCTCCACCACAACCTTGCTTCTCCTGTAGCTGCATTCATTTCTGTAACATTAATGGAAAAACCTTTGGGCAACACCATCAAGAATTTGTTATGGAATGGTAATAGCATAATCTCTTATTTGGTCACTGTTGCCATCCTTCTGCAGATAAATAAAGATTTAGCAAGCTAAGACACAACTACTTTCTGCAGGAAATTACTCCAAGGCAGTTCAGAAATTGCTTGACTGTCAGATGGAGAGAGAGAGGGTCTTGAATAGAGAAAAAAATTACAAAGAGAAAAGAAAGCACACAGGAAAAGCACCAAAAAAATCCCCCCAAACCAAAGAGATTCACAAAGATTAAGGGTATACAGTGCACAAACAGAGCTCAGACAAAAAAAAAAAAAGAAAAAAAAAAGAAAAAAAAAAGAAAAATGCCTAATATAACCTGCATAACTTAAGAAAAAAATCCTTATACAACAGTTTGTTAACAATAAAGCAAACCTTAAAACGGGCTTAAAGTTATTTGAACCCACATAACTTGTGAATTCAGAACTTTGCAGCTCTCTCCCACCGCTACTATATCGTCCTAAAATATCTACTTATAGCTACCATGTGCTGTACCAAAGAGAGTCTTACACAAGTATGTCCTCCACTAGGGTATGAAGGGTGCTCGGATTGCGGATCAGCTTGTCTAGGAAGCTGACAATGTCACCAAATTTTGGACGGTGGTTCCTCTCCTTTTGCCAGCAGTGAAGCATTAGTTGGTGAAGAGAAGCCGGGCAGCCCATGGGGGCTGGAAGCCTGTAGCCTTCTTCAATAGACAGTATCACCTAAAGAAATACAATGCATGTGATTACTGGGCATTAGAGTTAAGTGCTGAAAGGACAGTGTATATTTGACAATTACAAACCAGTGATAACAATTAATGGCACAGCCACCCTCACTTTAAGCATTGCCGGGGCTTCACGCAGGGATTCAGGACTGACAGGAGTGTGACCAGAGGAGATGCGAAGTATTTTGTAGGCATATGAAATGCAGCAGACACTTTTTTAGGCTCTTTGGCCATCCTCTTCAAACAGCCAAGAGAGGAGGAGGAAAGGAAAGAGCTAACAAGTATCACTATCTTTTTCAATCTGCCTGCAGGTTGATGTTGGACTGAGTGGAGTCACAGGGCCACAAACCAACCTTGCACGGCCACTGCATCCTGGCATGCTCTAGTATTTGCATCCTGACAAAGTGTTAGTGTATGGCAGTGTCACGATGCAATCAAGCACTACAAATACACATTGTAGCACCTGGAAAATTTACTTGGTGATAATATATTTCTGCTGATTGTTAGAGTGTGATTAATTCTGGAAAAGTCCCACACACTGAGTTAGTGAAGCACAAAATTACTTTGCACAGCCTCTCTCAGAAACCTGGATGTCCAAGCTGCTTATGGCTAAACAAAAGTTAATAAAATAATGGTGTTACCCTATGCCTTAAAGGGAGTAAAACTTCCAGATTCAGCAGATGTGGAAAATCTGTTTGGTCAAGATTTGGGAAGAAACAGATCTAATATCACATATAAATCACATGTATGAAAAATTACATTTGATCAGAGTTGAAGGGAGGCTTGTTTTTAGTAACACTGGTAACAAAAAATATGGTCTGAAAAGGACATTAGTAGCCCTGCGTGATGGGAGGTAGCAAATATAGTTAAGGTCCATGAAAAGCTGGCTGGATTCATTCTATGCCAGACTTAAAAGGCAAGAGGAAAGGTTACTATGTTCTGCAATGAGTGGTGGTAGCAGCGGGGATGATGACAGAAATTACATGGTCAGGATTTCTTGTATATAAAAGAATGGAAAGAATAAGCTGTTGATCAAAAACAAAGCTAAGAAACAGACCAACCCTTCCACATAAAACTCCAGCCAGTGTTAAATGTTCTCTAAAGTACAAATGATTGTACATAATATTTATAATAACAGAGTGCACTTAGGAGAAACATACCTACTGCATTTATACCCACTCTGCTTTAAGGAGACATTTATCGTTTTCACATAGATGTGTGTACGTGCTGCAGACATATTAATGCAGCTGGAAGGGGGTACATTAAACTGTTTACAGCAAATCAATGTTTTATAGCACTAGCTGTAGCTTCAATATATTCAGTCTTATTATTCTGGAATATATCCCCGTTCTCTTTTTGAATTCTAAATTAATGTTGTTGGCTGTGTTTAGCAATGCCTAACGCTTATGCTGCAAGCATTATGCAAGTAAATAAGAGTAATGAAGCTACATTAGGATCTTAGCTCCCCTTCATGGCACGCTAGAAAATGGAACAAGACTCTTGTAGCTGCACACAGTAGGGTGTCTGAGTTTTATAAAATGAGGTGGCTTGGTCCTACAGCGTATAGCCCTCTTGTATCCTGGCAGAAACACCTATGCATGAAAAACAAGTATTTGCAATGCGGCAGGGAATTGGATATGCATGGGCAAAATTTCAGACCTATCGGCAACAGCACTGGGAAGTACAGCCTACTCCAAAGGCTGCATGACTTGCCATAGGGATCTCTGAATTTTATGCACCTGTGAGTACTGACAGATCATATATGTGTAGACAGGTCTGGCCACGCACATACAGAAGTGATATCTACCAGTAAATGGTACATCATTATGATAATCCTTCCACCTGCCTTTCTGGCTACTTGTTTGTCTCCTTGGGGTTTACTCAAATCCAGGCTACTGAAATGGCTGCTATAGGAAAAAACGCCATCCGATTGCCAGACAAATATTTGCTCCAAAGCCTTGCCTCCTAACAATGACTACACCCCCCAGATTGCTCCCGTTGCAGATTCAGGATGGGGGAAATTCAACCCCACATGCATGAAATTTTATTCACAAAACTGTCAAAACTCGTGTATCTCAAGCATTCTGTCCAAAGTGGCTTCATAAAACATAGGTACTTGTTACACTGTGGGGTATAGCTTAGTTGATAATTGTCACTGAAGAGGCAATCTTCAGCAGCCCAAAACTGCAGATATCATAGTCTTTACATTTAACTGTACCTATTGTAAATGGTGACTTTCTGAAATGTATTTTACTTTTAAGGCCAAGGGAATGCTTCTCTACTTTTATGAGACATACGGCACTCGAATAACACAACAATACAGAGCTGATGAAGTTTTTCTGAAATAAATTATTCAGGAAAAAAACAAAAGCAACCACAATTTTCCAGACATTATATTTTCTCTGACACGCTCTATTTTAGTATAACTTTGGAAAAGAAGTTACAGTGCATTTTGTTTCCTCTCTTGTTCAAAAGGAACATTTCAGTATGAAGAGAAATGCCAGCTGGTACTGGGATAATTATAATTTCTCATTAATACCAGCACATTTTAAAAATAAAATGCAAATATTGCCTCATTAGTATCCCTTGTGAGGCAAGTATTATTTTTAGAGTCTAAGAAGCAAGAGTAAAGAGGTGATGTCTAATACTGTAGTGGAAATCAAGCCTCAAAGGAAGAATTAGAGCTTTTTAGTTCCTTATTTATTTATTTTAGCTCCCGCTTTGCTACTTGCATAGCACCTATCTCTGCACAGAGGAATTTGATATCCATATACCTCAAAGGGAAGAAGTATTATATTTTTCTTGGTAATATAAAATTATATATTGTATAATATGTAAAGATTATATATGTTAACATATTTTCAATGCCTTTTGCCTTGCCAGTTTAAGGTTGAAGAAGCACCACATTAATAGTGAAATGGTCTAAATGTCTGTATTTACAAGAAGGATATAGCAACAACTCTAGCAATCAGCATAACTCTTTCCACATTGGCAAATCAATGTCCCGTGTATTTCAACCTGAAAGAATAGGAATATTAGCTTAGTTTCGATACATACAAAGCCCTGAGTCTGCTAACAAAAAGGCTGATTACTGCTCTCTGGTTCTAGTTTTGTGACGAACACTTGATGGGTATCAAAAGGAAGAAAACATGCAAATATGCTGTGCTGCCGTCAAACACTGAGAAAGAGGCTGTAGGTTTCTTTTCAGCAATGAGTAGGTTTGGAACTCATTAGAAGGTCTTGCGGGTCAGCATTAAGGTGGGTAAAATGGGCAGGGTGTATTTTTGCAAGTAAGGCTTTTTGGCAAGTGAGAATATAAACCCTCAGAGAAAAGGAATATTTTTTACAGTTAACATACCTAATTATTTCCATGCTTTTTAATACTTAGGCTTTTATGTTTATAAAGAGGACCATTCTTTTTATATATTTTTGTACACAGATGATCTTAAACACTGGAGCCTGTTTACAGTTTTTTCATTTCTGTTTGATGTTAGAAATAGCTGTGAGGGTTGAAGACAGAGTTAATATTAAATATTAATTGTGACACCAAAATTATCTGAAAAATACTTTATGGGCTTCTACATGAAATTTATGCATTTTTAGTTTCAAAATAATTTCAAATTGGCAAAAATGGCACCTGAAAATTAAGCTGTAATCTTTCTGATAGTTTCATTATTAACAGTAACATAGATTTTTGCTTTCAAAAGATAACTGACAGATTTTTTAATGTGACTGAGACAGAAGAAAGTCCAGAGGGATGTTCTCCCCGTGTCCTGCTGACATCTGAAAAATCTACCAGGAGGGAGAGGCAGCTGCTCATGCCTTCCCAGGTGCCTGCCAAGCGTTTTGATGTGTATGGGTTGAAAGAACTGTATTAGGATAAGTTATTTTTACTATTAGAACAAACTTTCATAAGCGTAAGGACTTTTATTATGTTTGCTACAGTAGTTTTCTTGCATACTGATTACAATCCATTATATATATATATATATTTGAATACTGTAGTTCTGCAACATGCATTAATTTATACAGTGGCCTGTAACAGGTGTCCCAGTAGACTTCACTCACAGCTGTTCTACAAACCAAATGCATGGAATATAAATCTTCCTTTCCTCACATGAACATTAGCAAGCCAGGCTCTTTGCACAATCTGTTCATCAGTACACTAGTTTCCTTGGAAAGTTCAATATCTTAGCTAATGTTTATTAATTAAGCAATAAGACATGACAGACTGTGCAACAGCCCTAATTAATGGACACCTCTGGTGCCTGCCACACACCTAAGAAGTGCATTAATCAGCACCAACACAGGTCTGAAGTGACTTACCACAATAATAAAATGGTTATTTACTTAAACAAGAATATTTCTCAAAGTTAATAACACTTTTAAGCCTCTACATTACACTGTCTACAGTATTAAAAAATTTATGAGAGGCATTTTCAAACTCAGTTGCCTAAAGTTCAGCTTCCAAATCCCTGCTTAGGAATATAAACAGAGGACACTAGATTTGCAGAGGTGTTGAGTCTCTCTGGCTTGCAGTGACTTGATGGGTACTTGTGAACAGTTGTAGTCTCTGAAAATCAGACTGGGTTTATTTAGGTGCGGGGTATCAGTTTAACACTTCTCTTCGCATCAGCTCGGACTCCGTGCTACCTGTGCTGGCTCCTCGGGATTTGATTGCTGCGCCTGAGGGGTCGGACAAGAGACCCTTGGTAGACTTAGTCCAGCCCCACTGTTCATCTGACTGAAGATGTGTTCACGTAGCAAATAGGCGCCGCGTCAGGCAGCGCTGAACTCACCTCTCCTAGCACTGCCTCCCTTTGGGTAGGGGTGGGCATTTCATTGGCTTCCATGTTATCCATGTGAGAAATGAACATTTAACTGGCAGCCACTGAAAACAGCACTTGCTTAGCCGTGGTCTAAAAAAGTGAATTAATTTCCCAATGTTGTTTAGCTAGAAAAGCAATTTGTAAGATGGAATGTGAAAAAATAGACCCGGCTCTGTGGAGTTCATACTTGGAAAAGTTTTGGTACTTTAGAAAAATCCACCCAATTCAATAAATATTTTATTGCTAACCAGACAAGAGTTTTATTATGATCAAAACACAATAAGTGTTGTAATGTTAATGTTGCCAGACATTTTGTTGTAGAAGAACTTCTGACTATACTTGTGTAAGACCTTATTAACAGTTGTTTGCATAATGTGTCTTTTATGAATGTGTTTAGTGCATGCCCCTCTCTGTTACTTTCCCTGCCATATGTGCAGTATCAGTGACCTTTGGGAAAGTCCTGTTATTTCTGCAAAATAAGCTCATGTGAATTCAGGGTAGTTCATTGTACTAAAAGAAATGTCCCAATATCCAGCAAAGTAAGCTTTACGATATGTCTAATAACTTGAAATTTCCCAATGACATTTAGAGTTACTAAATGTATTTAGAAGGTCACAGGTGCTCACTGTTAACATTTCAGCACGGAAAGCCCGTGGGTCAGGCTCCAGAGAAAAGGAGTCCTTTGTGCTTTGTGTTGTTGAACTGCAGGGAAGGCCCCCAGGAGTCAGCGTCATTAGCATAAGCAGCATCCAGAGGGCTGGCATCATTATTCTGTATTAACAGATACTTCTGTTTCGGATGTAGGAGTAATTAAATGTTGCTATCTTCATGCTGTAGCAGAATATTTAATATACTCTAAATGGAGGGCTTGCTTTATGAATTCTCACTGCTGGCATGGCCTTGAATAGATATGTTGTCGGGTCTGATAGAGGGGAAGAGGGCAGGCTGAAGTCAGCTTCAAAGAAAGGGAGAGGCAGCTGGAATGAAGGTCTGTGTTATGCATTACTATCACCTGGCAACTTGGGAGTCTATGTGAGGGTCCTACCAGTCATTCAAACCCTCTTCCCAGGGTGAATAGTGGGGCTGAATGGACTTGACAGAAAGTCTCTCTCTCCCCCTATTCCCAGTCAGTGGTAACAGCAGTGGGAGAGTCAAGAGGGTGGGCTGGTAACGCAGCTGGTGTGAGGAGAAGGATTAAGATTACAGGAGAGGTAAAAGAGATGATGACAGTTGGATTCCTCATAGAGAGTTGACCCAACACCAGATGAAATCACTCACAACTCGAATAGAGCTGAAATTCCCCATGTTGTAGCACAAGATCACATGACAGTGGGACACGAAGATGCAGCAAAAAAGCATCTTCTCCCCCCCACCTCACGGACCTGCAGCCATGACCAGCTGCCCATCACTTTCAGCTAGATAAGCAGACTGGCAAAATGAGGGGCAGAGGCAGAGAGAGGTGACATTGCTGTTGGAAGCACTGGCACTGTCCAGAAGCCAGGCACCATGGTAGGGCCGACTTTGTTCAGGAGTATCTCATCGGCTTCTTTAATCTCTAAAAAAACCAGTCATGAATGGAGTGCTGCAGAGGGAAGGGAGAAATGAAATACCAATTATATGGTGAGAAAAGCCAGGCAAAAGTCTATTGCCCACGATATGCCCAGATAATGTGCCAGTGGCAACTGACAGGGGCAACAGCAGAAAGGACAGTGAGCCACTGCTGCACTGATGATTAGTGCGGGCCCTCAGCCAGGTAGTACTAATGGGGATGGCAGGGAAAAAGTAACTGCCCAGTGAGCCTCACTCACAAAGGCACATGTGGATATTGTACTTACTCCTCAGAGAGTGTTAAGTGGCAGAGAGGCAATGGGCACAAACTGAAACCTGTGAAATTCCATCAAAACGTAAGCAAACACTTCTCTACCGCACAGGTGACTGGCACAGGTTGCCCAGAGAGGTTGTAGAGTCTCCATCCTCAGAGATACTAAAAACCTGATCAGAGACAGCCCTGAGCAAACTGCTTTAGCTGACCCTGCTTGAGCAGGGGTGGGTGGGAATAGACAATCTTGAAAGGTCCCTCAACCTCAGCTGTTGTGCGATGCTGTGATTTGCTTGTACCTTTTTCCCAGTTTCATGTTCTGTTCAATCTCCCCTTTTTAAAGGGCTCCCCTTTTTAAGGCTCACAGTGAAACTAACCGTTGCATCTATTAGTTTGGGAAGACAGAAAATTTGAGGCTATATGTGCCTTTTGATACAAAGTGCATTCCATGCAATTCAGAGTAATCAGGTTTTGCAACATCATACTAATGATGAACAGGCTGATCCTGCCAGGGCTGTGTTCGGCTTTGGTTCTGAGATTAGCTCAAGAATAGCACCCTCTGCTATTGCAAGACTGAAGTGATGTCCCAACTCCTTAGGAATCTGCTCCTAAACCACCACATGTTACGGTGGGGCTTTTTAAGGAAAACAATGGCAGTTTGCCTTAAATTGGTGTTTGCAAGCTGTGGTAGTTCAGGAGCTGATAAGTGGCTCTCAGTTTAGGCAAGCAATTAGCTGGGGTACTCATATTGTTGGTTGGAGTCTGCCTGTTCATCCTTTTTTATTAACTTTGAACCCATTGGCCCACTTGAATCAAAATAAGTTGTGTAAAAATCAGCAGCTGGAGGAGGTATAAAGTTGGTTGTAGGCAACAGAGACTTAAATATTTGAGAAATCTGTATACAGATGATTTCACACTGTGCCCCAGGGAAAAAGTAGCTTTAATTCAGTTGCCTAAGCATAGGTATCTAATTTTAAACTCCCTAAGGTATCCTGCTTGACCTTCAGTTGTTGCCCCAGAAGAACTGAGGTCTCCTGCATGTCCCGCGTCAGCCACACGTGGACATCTGAGTTACTCTAGAGCATCTCAAATGCCAACAGATTGCTAGCTGTGGGAAACAGAATTGAGCCTACTGGGCTTATCTGCTTATTTCACAGTAGATCTGTGACATGTTTATAGTTCAGATAGTACCAAAATAATGCCTCCACTGAAGAAGAAGAAGGTCTACCTCAACTCAGTGGTTGCTTGTTCTCTTCAGCTGGGCAACCAACCACCACTGCCTGGTCAATCAACAGAAGCATAGCTCAAAACCAGACACAGTGTGTATTGTCCCATACCTGGTGTTAATTAAGGAGCACAGCAGGAAGCTGAGCTGCTGGCAGGTAGATGTGTGGAGGTGAATGGGAGCCTGTAGGCATTGTCAGGGGAGAATGATGTACAGGAGAGGTGGTCTAATTCCAAAGGCTAAACTCACAAGAGAAATGCTGAAGAGAAGTAGGATTATAGTACTGGTGAGGCTGTAGAGTACAAATCTAAAGGAAATAATGCTTTATTAGTTCTGCTAGTCTTTTCTGGTTTGGATGGGTTTGGTTTGGGTTTTTTTGTTTTGTTTTGTTTTTTCTTCCTGAAACACTCTGAAATGATGTTTTTTTAATGAAAATCTCTCTCAGATCCTTATCCCCAGTGACTGATCAGCCTTAACAAGCAACTAGACTTGAACAGCTGAATAACTTAGCAACAATATAGAACCAACCATCTGGGAAAAGTCTTGTCAACTCTTCAGAACCAATACAGAGGTATTGTATATATGTGCTCATATAGGAGAGAGGTTACGTGGGCTGGCTGATATTCTGCATTTTGACATAGAGATTGATGGCTGGTGAGAATACTGAGTATACCAGTTTGAGCTGTCATGGGGATCCATCAAACAAGAGAATTAGTGAAAATTTAAATTGTGGTGGAGAAAAAAGCATTCCCCCTTTCCATGCTTCATTTTCTAGGACAAGCCTTCAACTTTACTAGAAGCAAATGTGTTTTTTTAATTGGGAAGGCTTTGACCCCAACTTTTGCAAAAAACGTCAGAGGAAAACATAACTTTGTTATGAGGGAGGGCTGTTGTCCTGCACTGTGGTTAACCCTATAGCAGGTAGTTTTTAAGGAAAACAGAATGCATTTAATTCTTTGAAAGTAGAATTTGCTAATACATTTCTCATGGCAGCTTACCTCTTTTAGAATTTAACCATGTATGCCCTTTGAAGGGTACTGTCAGACTGTACTGGAGATAATAGGCCAACTTTATCATCAGAATAGTTCCAATATTCCCTCAAGTTTTGATTTATAGCTTGACTGAGAATTGCATCAGCTTGTGTATCTGATGCAGATTCCCAGGGATTTGGGTGAAAGCCACATATAGTCAGCATCAGAACCTGACTCTCTGTAATATGCCTTCAATCCACAGGAGGAAGCTAGTCAAGGTTTTAGTTATAGAGCGCCAGGTCTTCAGGTTTCATAAATTAACTCTCCCACTGAAGTTGATAGAGTTATGCTGATTTAAATAAGTTGAGGTTCCAGCCTAGAAAGTGAATGAGAAAGCAAACCAGGGCAGGGAGTGACAATCATTTTTCAAGGAACATTTCCACAACTTGCAGATTAGTCCTTGGCAGTACTTACATCCTGGTTGGACATCTCCCAGTATGGTCTCTCACCATAGGACATCACCTCCCACATTACAATCCCATAGCTCCACGCATCACTTGCCGAAGAGAACTTCCGGTAAGCTATAGCTTCAGGAGCAGTCCACCTTATGGGGATTTTTCCACCCTGGAAAATATGTTGACAACTTATCAATATGACCGGAATACAGAACAGCAAATGTTTAAAAGATAAGAAAACAAAACATATCCTGGATGCTGAGGTTCTACATTCTGCCTTCTGTCAATTTGCCTAGTCAATTTGCTGCAAGCGGAAAGGAAGAAATATACCTTTTTCAGAATCTGATAAAAATTTGGTTTCATTTGTAGTCTAATTCACCAAACCCAGCACTTTGTTAAAAAAAAACCCACCTCAGTTCAAAGAACAGAAAGCATTTTAGATGATTCATGTTTGTTCAGAGTCATATAATTAGTCAGAACATGCCTTTTGATTGAAAACATCCCAAGCCTGAAATTCCTAGTACATTGGCATTTAATCTCTTTTTCCTTAAATGAAATAGAAACATCTATTGCAAAATGGAACACCGAAAGCACGTAATAAAATTATGTAAGCAGAAAGGAAACTATAGCCTTTCTATTATTCTTCACTCTTGATGATATTTTAAATTTTTGTTGTGCCCTTTAAATATCCAGCTAAATAGCAAACCAAGTGTGTTTCTAGTAGGTGTTTCCTTAGGATATTGAATAGCTTTGTTCTGCAGCTTTCAACTTAAAATCCAAGTGCTACCACAAAAAAAATCTGTACAAATTCAATCAACAAACCTGACTTACTCTTTGCAAGACCACAGTATGCAGAATTTTTCTCTGACATGATTAATTTATACCATTGAACCTGGTCTCTTCTCCCACAAATAGTTTATGTATGAAAACTATTTTCCCTTTTCACAACAAAGTATTTCTTCTGCAGATATATTTCTCTTTTCAAAAATCCCCATTTATTAGCATTCTCCATATAACTCTAAATGAGAGCACGCAGTATGGTTAAGGCGCCACTAGATGGTAGAAGGAGGCAGTCAGTAGAGCTGAGCTCACTTAGCAGTAGTTGCTTTCAACAAGCAATCTATGAGATTCCGCTTGGCATTATAATTATATTTCTGACAGAAACAAAAGAAGAAATGAACTAGAACATCCGTTTGGCAATTGAAGAGAAGCCACAGTTAAAAAACCAGTATGTAAATTTCTGTTAATTTGCTTTGAATATATAAAAAAAAAAGTCTGTGAGTTGTTGAGGCCTAACTTCAACTGATTGAGAAGATGCTTTTTCTACCAAAAAGCGTTCAAAAGCAAAGCTCTGTGTCTGTGGTGATGTGCCAGTAAGCTAACTTCTCATCACTGAGTCTCACCTGCTGATGAAAAAGGTTAATATTTATATTGTATGATAGTTATGATAGTAGCTAAGATGACCTTTGTATGCTGTATTTTTTGCAGCTGCTTTTTTTAAAGCCTTTGCTTGCTCAGTTGTGGTTGAAGTCAGTGGCAAACCACCTACTGTTTTTAGCAGTTGTAAGGTAAAGGTAATACTTTTGTATTTTTGCCCAAGCCCCTTTTCTTAATCCAATAACCTGGTGGTCAGAGCACTCCTCTGGCATGCCAGCGATGCAAAGAACTTTATGCCCCACCTGCTGCCATCTCTGAGCCTGCCCTAGCCAGCACTGCAGGGTGTGATAGTCTTGGTCCCTTCCTGGTACAGCTTTTCCACTTGGGAAGCAATTACAAGTGTTTTTGGTATAAGAATGAAGAAACAGAGAGGCAGAGAAGATTTGCGATAGGACATTCTCCAAGGAAAGATCTGCCTAATTTTTTTCTTGTCTCTTCCCCAGGGAATAAACCTTTTAAACAAATTGGATAAGAGCATTTGATGTTTGAGCTCACAGTCTGGTTGCAATGGTGTTTTGGTGGGATATGTGAGTCCAAGTTTCCTTAGGCAGCGGAAGATTTAGATATTCAGTGTCCCAAATGTACAGTACATGCTGGGCTGTTGGACCAAAAGGATGTGTCCTCTGAGAAACAGATAGCTTTAGGGTCTAACTGCAGAATATAGTTCAAAATATCTCCTCACACCACAGAGTTATGGGCCTTATCCTTTTTACTGGATCAAGTTTAGTCCTTTATTTTTAAACATTTTAGTGCCAAACTTATGTAATTCCATCCTTAGATCCCTGGCTTCTGAAGATTTTTGGGGACAATGAGTATTTTCCTAGCCTACATCACAAGGTCGTGGTAGGCATTTAACTCCTCCTTTGAATCTGGAGACATGCAATTTTAAAAAGGTACACAGCATTCTTGCTAAACCGTATCACAAGAGGCACTACCCTGACAACCCTAAAAGCCCTTCCTCACCATCAGCATATCAGTCCTGGCTGACAAATGATGTAGAAGGTGAGACACTTATTCCAACACAACAGTTCACTGTCTGAACCTCGTCTTACCAAGCAATCCCCCTTGATGCCTTTTGCTTTATGTTGACTCAAGATACTTTCTGGAGTACCACACCAATATTCGAGGGAGGATGCAAAAGAAAAATTCCATATTTTCTTTCCTTATCACAGATCTCAGGAGATGACAGGAAAAAAAAAGTCTACCAGTTTAGATGGTTGTGTTACTGTAAGACTTTGTTTATCAGGACAAACTGATGAATCAATACATGTACTATGAGAATACATTTCTAATTTGAAGACTTTTATTAATACTTTATTATTTACTAAATTTTAATGAAAAGTCTTATGTTAATAATTAAATATCTACTTTTAGGGAAAACAGAAATCTATACATGCAAACAAAAGACAGTTGAATTTTTATAGATTTTACTTTTAATGTCTATATGATAATATGGATAAGGAAAATTATTTTTTAAGTGTATTCTTTTCATAAATCTGATTATGTATTCCCAAACGATACTCAAAAAAGAGGTCACATCTCAAGCAGTATTTGCAGCTAGATTTGTGACTATTGGCTAAATATAAATGAGTTTTAAAGAATCTGGTTAGACTCTACAACTAGTTTCATGATACAGCTTTACTAACTGATCCCTTTTGTACTGAAACAGTAGTGGCTCATTGAGTGTGAAAATGAAAATGGAGAACAGACTTAAAATTCAAGGCAGTTCACATTCAAGGGCATAAGATGTGTGCAGTTTTGTAATGTAAAATAAAATTCTTTTCTGCTAGCTCTAATGACAAAGTGAAGCAAAACCTCTAAAATTTTTACAATGGATTCATCTTATGTATGAAGATGTTATATTCATAAAAATGTAAATTTCAATCCTTAATTATGTTTCCAGACTATCTTTTTATGCTAAAAAGTTGTTTTATTTATTTGAAAGCCATTCAAAAGGCAGAGATTGCAATATGACTACCTTAAGAGATGTATATGACTGAACAGTAGTAATAGCTGCTCATGCATAATAAAAGAACACATAAGGTTTGGAGTAGCTGAAAATATATTTCCTGTTTCTGATTAAAGTAATAAACAGTGTAACTGATATTGGACATGCCTTTTTACATTTTGATCTAACTGGGAAAATAATAAATGCAATACTTACTGTTTACACAATGCCCCACCTTCAAATTAAGATAATTTACAAACCATCTACATTTTACTACTGTAGCAATGAAATCTGTCACAGCTCCCTGTATCAGAAAGCCCTTAAGCAAGCCTGGTTTACTTTTAGGTTATTCTCTGTCTTTTGGGGGGTGGGGAGAAGGAGCAGAAGGTGTGTTAGGAACCAAATTGTATTTCTGCCTCATCTCATACATTAATAATGATATCAGTGACAAGCTAATTTTATTTTCCCATAGTAAAAGAACACTAAAACTGGTATTCAGATAATTAGAATTCAGCCTTTTTTTCTGTATGCTGCCAGCTGAATAGTGTCTATCTCCTTATTTTTTCTTCATTGCAATTTAATAAGCAATTTTACTATGCAGTGTCAAGAGTCCCCTTGGAATTAGAATATTAGGCTTACATTGCTTAGCTTGTAGAACTGTTTAGAGATCATCCCCTGAAATGAAATTTAGCCCCTCGCCCACCCACACCCACGCTCGTTTCCCCTACAGAGCTGGCAACAGCACAGTTCGTCACACATTTAAAGACAGAATTGGAACTACATGTTGCAGAACGCCTCATTCTTTACCTCAAGCTATGCATGAGAGAGACAGTCTTCCCAAAATGCCGTCTCTTCTTAAGCTTACAACTCTTCTTGAGCTTACAACAAAATAAAGGGCTTATGATCTTTTATATGAAAAGACCCTGGCGAGGCAACTGATGCTGAGGTTATGTATAGTCCAACAGGCCACAACTGTCTTTGTGCCATCTCCCATTTGATTTTTTTTTTAAATTTTACATGTTAGATATCTTTTTAAAATGCAAGAGTCATTAACAGTTTCTTTAATTAAATGTTTCAACATAACTTAAAACTCCAGCAGAACAATGTAACTGGCAGCTACCGTCCACATTTCTACCAAGATGAAGGTCGGGATGTATCAGCAAGTTCAAAATGCTTGATGTGAAGAATGACAGAGAGGGCACAGGAGCAAAGAGCAAAGCCTGTTAGATGCCCAGAACTTTTGGCATAGCCCGCTAGCTATTAAAGTGAGGAGTGATACCACTGAGAGCCTTAGATATAAAATTGAAGGTATGATGTATGAGCTCCTACTGGATGTGCAAAGACAGCGATACACATAAGCAGCCAGAAGCAAACACAGTGCATCAGACTCACCACGTCCCTGAACTAGCAGTGATGTGGAACAATGCCTGTTTCTGTTGTAAAGCCTGTTCTGTATTTTCCTTGAGTGACAGACACTGCAGAGGGACTGTCACAGAGCCGGCTGCAGTTATACTAAATGCTGAGGTGCAAAGCCATCAGTTCCAGATGCACAGACATCTAGAACTGTCTATTTCTGGGACAAAAGGTACTGAACTATGTGCACCATTAGTCTAATATGGCACAGTAATTCCTATGCATCTGTCAGTTACTGTTCCTTTATGTACAATGTTACTGAATCGTGCAATAATTTTCCATGACACAAGTGTAGTATCTGTCTTTTTCTCCACCCCAAATGACAGAAATGGAAAAAAAAAACAACCCAACTTCAGAGTGAAGAGACACAAAAGTAATGAGAGAGATTAGTTTTAAATGTTGGACATAATTCATCATTCTGTACGAAAGCCTTATGCCACTTTACTGGAGCGATGCTTTTATTTGAGCATATGAATCAAATTTTTCATGTGCAAAGTTACAAATAGTCAGAATTTAGCATACTCAAATCACAATTTAGAACTATTCAGTATTATCAACAGTCTTCTCTAGTGTCTATTGGAATATCAGAGAAACTACATGGCAAGATAACAAAACTGCTCTGAAAAGGCATTTCAGAATTCACCCTCATTATGCCCAATTCCAGTCAGTTCTACCAGTCTTTCATTTCCCTCAGAACTGAAATGAACAAAACCCCCTGATTTTCCAAAAGACTGGATTTTCTTTTAATCCCTGGGAAAAGATTCATTTCCTTTCAAATATCCTGATTAACAATGCTAAAGTTAAATACGTGGAACTTGATTCATACCCTGCCCCCCCAAGTTAGCTATCCAATTTTTCAGAACAAGTTAGTTATGATTTTGACAATATGTCATTTTAGTGAATATTAAACCCTACTGTACGCATATATTAGTGTCTTCAAAAAGGGGGCAAGCCGTTGATGGATGGAAAAAATCAGAGCTTGAGATACTGGCAGAACTAAAACAGCCAAGATGAAACATTTGTCCACAGATCATCAAAAACACTTCACGTTAACTGGCATTAACATTAGCAGGATGCTTCTCGAAAATACTCCACCCAACCTGTCATTTTGTCTTCCTAAAAGTGATCAGTAAGACGAATTGTTTAGTGGCATACATAAACACAAAACCTCCAGAAAAGCACCCATATCCTATCCTATCGTCTTTTCGTTAAAAAATTAAAGAATTAAAATATGACTTTGAGGAATTATGGAATCAGGCATGCTCTCTAAAACAGCTGGGATCTCAGTAGTAGTAGTATTAGCAGCAGCATTTCCTTTGAAAGAAAACACTTCAACATGCAGTCCCTTGCCTGTTCTGAGGCATCGATCTTCACTTGGGTTGAAAGATAATAAAAAGTCTGATAAAAATGCATAGCTTTGACCCTCAAAATCCATGTAAGTGAAATGGTAGTGAATATTTCTGGCCACTTACATCTGTCCTGCATTCATGTTTTTATTTTATAGAGCAATTTAAAGAACTTTATACAATCACATAGATACAGCAAACTACCAAATACAAGTGGTTGATACCATTGTCTCTTGTTTGTGTACCCAAGTGGACTACAGACGTCTTTTCTTGTTAGCTGTGATGCCTTCATCTACAAGGTGCTTATTGAAAGACCCAAGGCTTTTATCCCTTTATTTTAAGAATACATATTTGTTTAGTTTTTAAATGAACAAAGTAGTTCGTTCCAGAGATCGAGCACAAGGGGTCCATGGGTGAAAATGGGCAAGAGCTCTTCCAGAGCTGAAAGCTCAGTGCACTATTTTTGGAAGAGGAAGGGGAGAGAAAGTGAAGAGGAAGAAGGGAAAGACAGAAAAGAGAGAGATTCAACCTTCAGAAGTTAACTGCTTTACACATCACCACGGACACCTAAAGCTGTCAGAGAGTAGCAAAAGCAAGGCTGCTCCCTAAGGGTAGTGGAGGCGGGAGCAGCTGCCACGCAGGCTGGGCGATACCCTCGTGGACAGGGTGCACCCCACAGTGCCTGGGAGGACGAGCAGCGCAAGATGGCGATGCCAACAGGCGCTACCAACGTCCTGTGAGCATCAGGCAAAGGCAAGGTAGCAAGCCAAGGCCAAGGTGAACCCAGTGAAACCAAACAACTCCAGTCCAACAGGGCTGTATCACTGGCCAGCTGCAGTATCACCGGAGCATGGACTGACGGCCCCAAGCTGAGCTGAAATGGGGCCCTGGTCCCATGGGCAGGGGTGGGGGGAAGCCCCAGGGGAGGCCAGGCAGGCCAGTAAGGTCTGATGGTGTCCTCAGAGCCCTGGTAAGAACTAGATGATTCTACAAAGACAGCTAAACACAAGTATTTTGCAAAACCTCTTTGAGACTGGTCTTTCAAAAGGTAGTGGTGAGACTGGTGAGGCCAAGGAATCTCGTAACATTTTAGAGAGTGACACTTTGCATTTCCCTAGGAGTAAGAATGCACCAGTGAATTTTGCAGTATTAGATGCTTGACCCTCAATAACAGAGAAATCCTTTCCTTTTCTGAAATTAAATATCAGAACCATGCATCTCTACCAAATCCAGCTTAGAAACTATAGCACTACTTGACATCAATGATCGTCAAAAATGTCATTTTTCTTGAAACTAATATTTCTAGCAAAGATCTATCTCTTTTCAAGAGCATCAATTTCAAGCTATCTGCCAGCTGTGTCAGCACAGCTCACATTACAGCCATAACCAATTTCTTTAAAGTTACTCCTACAGAGTCCTTCAATCTGCACATCCAGAGCCTATCCACTTTGCTTACACAAGTAGTCCTACTGAAGTCAATGGAAAAGGTGAAAGGGATTTGTTCCGAGATGCTTATTTGAAGGATGCCTTACGTTGCACAACTCCATAACAAAGGAATTTGCTATAAGATCCATTCTTACAGCAGAACTGAGTTACTGAATACAAATATTTCTCTAAAAACAAGTAATTTAAATTGAAAAAAAAAATGTTACTAGGCACTATGCTTTCTTAAGAGCATCAATGAAGACTTGTCTCTGAAACGATGCCCCTGATTTGCCCAGGGCTTCACGAAGTGTTTATTATTGGATCAAAAGGAAACTGTTACCATGCGACTTGAACACTTCATGTGTAACTATCATTAACGATTTCACAGCTAGTGATTTCCATACGCATCTCTAGTTCACATGCACAACAAAGAGTTCCCATGTTTCAGTAATCAAGTGGTCTCTCTCTTTGAGCTGCCATAATGCCCAGATCATCCATAATTACCTGAACCCCTGCCATAACTCCTTCCACACCATGCAATTAGAAGTGGTCCATAAAAACTCAGAAGCATATGGAAACTTGAAAAATGAGGACAAAGTGAGATGGATTTAAATGCAAAAGTAACACCATATAGGCTGTGGTACTGTCTCTAGGATACCTTTTCATATTCCATTCTTTGGGATGCTGTACTAGAGAATGTAGGAACCTACATACTGAATTCAGATACAGCTTGCTCTGGGGTACACTAGATTTTATTTATCTAAGCCTTCCTCAAAACTTTATTCTAGAAATGAGTCAGAAACATCACAAAAATTAGGCTTTTCTTTTGAGAGTTACAGTGCCACAGATGACGATGATCAGAACTATTACGAGGCTGAGCTACTCTGCAAGTATCATTGCTTTGGTTTTCATCCCAGGAAGTGAAGAGGAGAATTAATACGTTAGTAACTGATGAATTAAATGTTCTGCTCACATTTTTGTGAGCTCACTTCTCATTTTCTCCTGCAGGAGTTTGCCACTTCTTTAAGTTTCAGTCAATTCATGCATAAGTAACCAGTCGAAAGATAGGAAACAAACAGTCAGAAAGAAAAGGTCAGTTTCTAGAGTGGCATCCTCCAGGGACCAATTCTGATGTTCTGTTGGCAGTGTATGTAGAAAGAATCTACAATACAGGCTGGACACGCAACAGGTAAAATTGTGGTAACAACACAAAGGTATTCATGGTAGTAAAGATGATGACTGACCACAAAAGTTTGCCAAAGAATATTATGATACTGAGTTGCCAAGTGATAAAATGGCACAAAATTTAATGTCATAAAGTGATGCACACAGAATAAAATGCTCCTAACTTTACATAAAAAATAACAGGACTCTGTACTAAGCTATCACCGTTCAAGGCCAATATCATACAATCATAGAACTGCAGAATGGTTTGGGTTAGAAGAGACCTTTAAAGATCATAAAGCCCAACCCCCTACCCCCCTGTCATGGGTAGGGACACCTTCAACTAGACCAGGTTGCTCAAAACCCCATCCAACCAGACCTTGAACACTTCCAATGATGAGGCACCCCCAACTTCTCTGGACAACCTGTTCCAGTGTCTCACCACCCTCATCATAAAAAATTTCTTCCTTATGTCCAACCTAAACCTACCCTCTTTCAGTTTAAAACCATTGCCCCTTGCCCTGTCACCACAGACCTTGGTAAAAAGTGTCTCTTCATCTTTATTATAAGCCCCCTCTAGTACTGAAGCATTGAAAGGCCACAATATGGTCTCCCCGGAGCCTTCTCTTCTCCAGCCTGAACAGCCCCAACTCTCTCAGCCTCTCCTCACAGGAGAGGTGCTCCAGCCCTTGGATCATACTCATCGCCCTCCTCTGGACACGCTCCAGCAGGTCCATGTCCTTCTTATGTTGTGGACTCCAGAGCTGGATGCAGTACTCCAGGTGGGGTCTCACAGAATGGAGTAGAGGGGCAGAATCCCCCACTTTGACCTGCTGGCCACACTTCTTTTGATGCAGCCCAGGATACAGTTGGCCTTCTGGGCTGCGATCGCACATTGCTGGCTCATGTTAAGCTTCTGGTCAATCAGCAACCCCAGGTGCTTCTCCTCAGGGCTGCTCTCCAGCCATTCCCTACTGAGCCTGTATTTGTGCTTGGGATTGCCCTGACCCAGATGTAGGACCTTGCACTTGGCCTTGTTGAACTGCATGAGACTGGCTTTGGGCCTTGCTGAGGGTGCACTCGACTCCACTGTCCATGCTGCTGACAAAGATGTTGAACAATACAGGTCCTAGTACTGACCCCTGAGGAACGCCAATCATCACTGGTCTCCACTTGGACATCGAGCTATTGACCGCAACTCTTTGAGTATGACTGTCCAGCCAGTTCTTTATTCACCAAGTGGACCATTTGTCAAATCCATGTCTCTTCAATTTAGAGACCAGGATATTGTGTGGGACAGTGTCAAATGCTTTGCACAAGTCCAGGTAGATGACATCAGTTGATCTTCCCTTGTCCACTGCTGCTGTAACCCCTTTGTAGAAGGCCACCAAATTTGTCAGGCATGATTTGCCCTTAGTGAAGCCATGCTGGCTGTCACTCCATGATCCTGCCAGGCACAGAGGTGAGACTGACTGGCCTGTAGTTCCCCGGGTCAATGGGGACCTGCTTAGATATTAGAATTCGTTAGATATAATGAAAACCGGTATCTAAGCGAAGGGGAGAGATCACAGTATTTTTCCTGACAGAAAGGCAGAACAGCTCGGTATGCTACCATTCTTCTGGACCAGCCAGCAACTAGAAGGCAGTGGCTTGGTGGCCGATCAGGCAGCAAAATGTTGGGCACAACATGCTGCCACTTACCCAGCTGGCAAATTAGGCAAACATTGGGGCTACTGGGGAGATAGGTATAAGGATGTGGAAGGGGCTTATGAGTAATTTTACGAAGCCACAGG
Source organism: Charadrius vociferus (assembly GCF_000708025.1). Taxonomy (NCBI): domain Eukaryota; kingdom Metazoa; phylum Chordata; class Aves; order Charadriiformes; family Charadriidae; genus Charadrius; species Charadrius vociferus. The sequence continues at coordinate 3,328,556 of NW_009649568.1, forward strand.
GACATGGGAGGGATCTAAGCTTTACCAGGGAAGTGTAACTGGTGGCAAGAAGCTGGAGGTACTGTGAAAGGGCCACGGAGAGACTCTGAGAAGGTCAGAAGTTATGCTATTGAGGCTGCAGAAGACAGCTTGGTAACTACTAAAACAGTAGCATGAAAATGCAGTTGATGTGTAATGGAGCCCTAGGACATAGGTCTTCATAAATTTGCTTCTCGTGAAATAAATTTTTCCCTATCCTCTGATGAAGGAATGTATCCTGTTACAGCAGAAGTTACAACACAGAGTTACCATACCGTAACTGCACAAACATGGACGAAGCATATCACCAAAAAATTACAAAGAAACAAACACAAGAGAGTCGTTTTCAGTCCAAGTTAAGGGCTGCTTCACAGCAAAGCTTCTCTGATATTTCTATTTGGTTTAGTGACATACTGGTATCGTCCATAGATCACTGCAGTGTGGCAGCGTGCAAATTGTTGAATAATAGGATAACCATCTGTTTGATGATGAATAGTTTGGCACAGAAATGTGGTTGAGCCTTCCTGCAGATAGCCACGTTCAACTAAATCTCTGTCAACTGCCTGAATAAAGGGCACTGAACATCAAGTTACTTTTTATTTCACTATCATCACCAGCTTACCAGGACAAAGCATTGACTAATGCTTATGGTGGTAGCTCCAGTCATACCAATGGCAATGCCAATTTAATATATGGTGTTTATACTAGTGTAATGTTGGTTTACACACACTAAGAATCTGCTTCTGACCTTTATAATAGCGACATTTATTAGTATTGCCCTTCCTAGACTTTTGTACTTCTTTTCTATATCTTGATATATTTTAACTTAGGCTGTTAATGAATTGTGGCACTGGGATACCTTTTGTCCTATAAGTCAGTGGAATTTACTCCTTGTATTCTCCAGATGGCATAAAGTTTTGAGTAATAAACTATTAGATTATCTTTTTCTGATGATGCATCATACTAAATCATCATCTGACTGATGATAATATAATGGGAATAACAGATTAACATAATTTATCATCCCTGTACCTTACTCAGGGGATATTTTACTTTATCGTCTAATATATTAGTTGTCAGTTCTGTGATATATTACAGTTAGACATCATCAGAAAGAAACATTTTGATGAAGTAGTACTTAACAGTAGAGACTATTATCTAGGGATAAACAGCCCTCAGGGGTACTTTGTTTAACAGAATAGTGTAATACAAAGGTAAGAAGATACATGGCATAATGAGGGATGTGATTATTCTCTGACATCAGACTTGCCACTGGTGCTAGACCAGCTGTGGTTTATCTTGGAATAGTAATTTATATAAATTGCCATACACCCTCTAAACAGCGGTGACTTCCGCGTTACCTTAATGAATTCACCAAAAAGCTTTATCAAAGTAGTTGAAACATGTTTTGACCATTCAGAGTGTCTCTACAGATACAAACAAAGCCAGTGTGCTTATTTCACTAAAAAACTACCTAGTTCAAAATGATGAAAGATGATTTGTTTGTTGTGGTTTTTTTTTTTTTAAATTTAGAAATATTAATTTAACAGAATTAGATTGGCAAATGACATATCTTTTTTAAACCACAAATTTATTGAGAGATAGTCATTGAAATAATTTTTAGCATTCAGGCTTCATGCAAATTAAGCATACGCGTCTTGCTAAGTTCTGGCAAATCTGACTAAACTCCTGCCTTAAGGCACAGATGCATGACAGTCATACGTGTACATGGCCAGCTTGCATAATATACGGGCAGAAATTCTGCAGGAAGTCCCTTTTTGTGCTATAAAAAAGCATATGCAGTGACTTTTTCTTCAATCATCTCAGTTACACTTATGTACTGAAAAAAGAATATACACATATATTCATATATATAGGAAATGGATTTCCACAGCTCTTCCAGTGCAAAGCAATATGCATTCCAACAGGCAGCTACCAGCACAGCTGTGCCTGCAGCATCTGAAGGTAAACTCTCAGATAATAATATTGGGGAAGAGAGAGTAAATCAAAAGCGTTCAGCAGAACTTAATGACATTTTAGGAAAAAGCATGTTTCTCCTTTGCCTATAGATAGCTGACAGTTTACTCTTTGGTTTACAAATTTGCTTCCCTTCATTTCTGGATTATAACCTTGTATTCTATTAAGGAAATTAAGGCCAGCTGGTCTTGATATCAATGAAGTACGAAGTTATGGAATACTAATGCATGGTTTTGATTCCTTATTTTTAAGATCGGTGTAAAGTGCCAAAGTTCAAACCTATCTTCAGAAACTTAAATCCATATCATGTCAAGAGCAAGAATCTAAACAAAACACCACCTATTTTCACACTCACAATGAAGTGAGGTGTATTTTATAGCACATGCATCCCTCCATTGTTTGTTTCAGTGTAGACTGGAAAATTTCTGGAATATCATTCTCAGTAATTCCCAACAACCCACAGGGTCCCTTTAGTTCCAGTGAAAGAACTGAAGGAAGAACTTGAATCTAGCAAAGGATGGGTTACATGGTTTTACTTACACCTCGTAAAAACAGCGGTATCAAGATGAAAAATTTGTCAGGTAAACTCAGTGTCCAGTGATTTAACACCACCAAACGCAACACTGAAGAGAAGCCATCATCCCTTATCAGCAATTTCCAGAACACTACTTGATTTATTCCAGGTACTTGGGAGCTCGCTAATTACAACCTCAAGAATGTGCTCTGGGAAATTGATCTAGATGAGCCATCTATCCTCCTTAACAAATTTCCACACCTTCTGGCACACTCTCCGAAACTTCTCCCATGGCTAGGACATCAATATCTCCACAGCATGTATTCTTATGACTCCTGAAAGGTAGATTAGGCTGCGCTTTTGGCATAACTCAATCTAACATAAAAAAACCCCAATGCAACACCCCCCATTCCCAATCACAGATAACATGAAAAACAATTAAAAGGAAAAAAATCAGACATACAAATGCATTGTTTTCTTCCTAGGATAAGATGTAGCATTTAGAAAGGAAGCCCTTCATTACTCTTTCTGTCTTGTCTTTCTGTGCTGCACCCCACAAGACATGCACAGGATACTCACCCACCAAAGTGGTCATTCTCTTGGCCATCACTTATGCCAACGCTGTGTACTTGAGTTGTTCACTGGGCCCTCACATTTTAGTGCCTTGATTAAATATTCTTCTCTTCACAATCATTCCTCTGTTTTTCTATGATGTGCTACAAATGATCTTCAGTTAGAGAACTTTTACTGTTTCTGAAATACAAGTGGGTGCTAGAGATCTTTGGCTTTTAAATGTATCTACCACTGCTTCTGCTGATTTATCTTGGCTGAAAAAAGTACAAAAAAATCTGTCTGGGTTCATGGGATTCAATCCAACATCTTTATCTCTTGTTCCATGGTTTTAGGCACTATTCTTAGTGGCAGTACATCACTCGCTTCTTTTCTTTTCACTTTCTCTGTTTACAGAGGAGATGCATTTGCAGCTAGCTTTCTAGCCATCCACACACAAATAGATGTTCCCTCTTTTTCCCCAAACTCTCATTTTCTGAAGCTCGTGTTTTCTGCTCCAGGATCCCTTTGGGATGCTGGAGTGATCATGATCTCATTTGTCTAAATGGAGTTCTTGATGGCACACTCCGGGTCTTTTAGCCCTCCCTCCCCATTTTGTCCACAGTTTGGAACTCAGATAAACAAAGTGAAAAACAAGAATAGGGGAAAAATGAGTCTTCAACTTCTCACGGCTATATAAAGTTAATGGAAGCAATGGACTGATCAGGTTTTTCATACGTATTGCTTTTTGCAATATACACAAAGAGTGTGCCCATGGACTAAAGCCATGATATTTTATTGCACATTTGGTCTTTTAAAGTGCTTCAAAATCTCAAATCAATTGATCTTCTTCAAATCAATTGTTTAAGGTTTTAAGCAATGGGATATGGGCAATTGTTGCTGCATTTAAAATGTCTACCAAAAATAAGCATAAGGATATTTAAATTATTTTGTTTATTTTTGGCATCAGAGGGTTAAAAAGCTGAAGGTTGAAACTGTCTTCTTTAGATTCATCGTAATCACAGCAAATGTACCATACAAAAATCTTGAGTCAGAAAAACAAGCTTGTTTTTTATTGTTCTCCGATTGTCTTCACAATTACATAAAAAGCTATAAAGCGTTTGTTTGAGGTACACTGACTAATAATGATTTTTCCAAGCACTGTAACCAAATTAGGAAAAGTTGTTTTTCACACCTCACATTTTGTAAGCATTTCCAAAACCAAGAGGTAATTTTGCTGAAATTCGTTAAACATTGAAATGGTGCAATAACACTGCTTAGCCATTTTGCTCTTCAGAGTGCTTTACAGCTCATAACTAATTACCCTCGTGGCAACCCCCTGAAGAAGCTACTGTCTCCATTTAATAGTAGGAAAAACAGAGACAGAGGTTGAAGACTGTCAAATATGCTGAATACCTGCAACTCCCACTGGCAATAACTGGATTTCTAGATGCTCACTGTTAGTGAAAACAGGCTGTAAATGATTTATGATGAGATAAAGTTCCTGGTTTCCTGGGCTGTGCCTTCATCTCACAGTGGAGAGAGCTTTATAATGGATTTTTTACTTATAAAAATAGAACAAATTAACACTCAATTGCTATGAATGTTTATATAGACACCTTTCTACTTTGCAGTCTGTTCACTTAAGTAAAAAAAGCAACATGCAGATTTTAAAGAATGAAATAATTATAGACAAAGCAGAACCAGTCCTATTTTGGTACAGAAAAATCAAAATTATTCTCATAGTATGTACCTCACCAGGAAAGGATGAAATATGCGACACAAGGAAAGGTATTATCTTTAACAATTCCACCTTGGAGCAATATTTATAATACTTACCAGTCCTAGCATTATATTCCATAAACAATTGAGAAATGTTGCTGAAGTTATTAGCAACAGTAACATATATAAATCTGTAGACTGTTAAATAATGAATTATATGCACTATAATAAATCAAACCTTTTCCTTAGCACAACACTGTTGTGCATCTCCCAAAGTACTATGGTGTTGATTTTCTATCTCTGATCTCTGTAAACACTACAAAACCAGCAGAAAGATATTTAACCTCTAAGAACACACAATCTGTTCCGTTTTCTTTTTTCACTTTAGCTCAAAAGATCAGAAAGCAAGCTAATAATACCTTCTCTCTTTTGTTATTCAACCTGTGTGCTAACTTTCATGATGAAAATTCAGTTTCATATTTTAGGCTTATATTAATATTTTTTAAAATTTTTATTTAATTTTATTCCTCTTATCATTAATTTGATTAAACACACATCACCACTACTAAGCTGCAGGAACAAAATGTTGGCTTTAATGTGTTGCTCTGGCACTTGTCATCAAGCCAAAATCACAGATGTTCCAATGAACACACAGCATTTGGTCCATTTCTAGGATAAACATCATGGTTTATTTTATCTACAGTGTCATGATCCTGTATAAGTAAGCAGTAAGATCAGGTAAGTCCCCTCACCTACTCTGTATATAGCTCTATATTTTTGATAAGCTGATGCAAAGGGAAAATGGTAAAATTAGGGAAAGGGTAAAAATCCTTGTGGTCTTGATGCCTCATCACGAATTATTTTCTTGTTTGAGGATTCCTTTGTAGTTTTGCCTATTGTGACAAGATGTACATTTTCTTATAAACAATGAGGTAGGTAGAAGTATTTATACTTAGAAGCGGGAAAAACTGTGGAAATTATATTTAGTAGCTGGGTAAAAATGAGATGATCGTGATGGCTCATAAGTGTGTGAATAACCCTCCCAGAATCCTCATGAGGTCTTATCAACTTCTGTTACTAAAAGATATTGTCCTATAAAAACTTAATAGGACAGAAAATTGGGATTTGGTATTTTGAAGCACTCTGGCATAAAGAAAAGAATACATGTGCATACATGAAGAAATTGTTAATGAGCAATAAACAGCTAGCTCCATAGACACGTTAGCAACATAGCAAATGCAAATAAAAATGTGTGATGTTTATGAAACCTACAGGAATGCTTAACAGCTTTGAGGTGCTGTTCACATGGACTATAAAGCTGGTGTTGCACAGCTACCAGGAAGAGTTGTGTGCATACTAACTATGAAAAATAGCCTTTTCCCACAGAAAAATCTACCAAAATACACATCTCTGTAATAATATAATAAGATCTTGGGTGGAGGGAGGTAGTTTCCTCATAAATGCTTGTCCCAGCCTTGTCCTCCATGAAAAAATTATGACTCAAATTGCAAAAGTTCACTAATTTTTTTAACAAGTACTTTTGGGGGGGTGTGTCTTTTAATGGATGAGTTTTTAAATTTTCTTACTGTTACAAGAACTGGTGGGAGGATTATTCCAAGAGCTAATTCTTCCCAAAGATAAACTCGGAGTAAAATCACACATGCTGACAAGTGAGATGCTCATAGTTTGTGGAGCCCAGTCTGTGCGTCTGCTGTAATTAAATTTGTACACACAAATTGGAGTGTGCAGTGTTGCTATTCCTCTTAACAGGATAGACCTTCTGAGCAGAACTTTTAGAGCCTGAGTTAAAGTCTTTTTTTATTTTAATGAGTCTTCAGTATGTCACATCAGTCTTTACTTATGATTTTGTGATTTATAATTTTTTTTTTTTACCGCATAGATTTTTAAGGAACATCAGTTGATGTATAGGTGGCTCATACAAATACCTTTTACTATTGTTTATAAACAAGTCTGTGCAAAAAGCCCAGGACAATACAGTACACCACAGGCAGAAACCTAAAAGCAAAAACTCAAGATAGTGTAAAAAACCCCAGCGTTATGTTGCATTTGTGGTATACAGGATGGTGTTATGTTGCCCCTGTAACAATTTCAAACTTTAATTTCAAATTCGTATGTTTCCATGTTTAAAACTTGAAAGCACTATAGCATGATTCATGTGGAAAGCTAAGCAAAAAGAGGCTTTTTCTTGCTTTTATCTATACACCTCATAATACACAAGAATGTCAACTCCAGTGTGGTACATGCAGGACTAGAAACAAGTACCTTGGCACAGAGAAGATACAGCTTGTTGCATTGCAATCCGCAACTCTGAGGAGATTATGGGAATCAGTCATATAATACTTTGATTTCATAACACCTGGTCAAAAGGCAAGGCTGAACTGACAGTTGCGTGGACTTTAAAAAAATAAGCAGCAAAACCAGTACTTGGCCAACTGTTTTGTAATGGAGAGAGGCTTCCAGAGGAGCCAGTCAAAGGAACTGAGTGTGGCTAGTAGGTCGAGGGAGGTCATCCTCGCACTCTACTCTGCCCTGGTGAGGCCACATCTGGAGTACTGTGTCCAGTTCTGGGCTCCCCAGTTCAAGAAAGACAGGGATCTGCTGGAGAGGGTCCAGCAAAGGGCTACAAAGATGATTACGGGATTGGAACATCTCTCATATAAGGAGAGGTTGAGGGACTTGGGTCTCTTTAGTTCAGAGAAAAGAAGACTGAGGGGGGATCTTAATGCTTACAAATACTTAAAGGGAGGGTGCGAGGTGGATAGCAACAGTCTTTTTTCAGTGGTGCCCAGTGATAGGACAAGAGGTAATGGGCACAAGCTTGAACATAGGAAGCTCCATCTAAACATGAGGAGGAACTTCTTTACTTTGAGGGTAGTGGAGCACTGGAACAGGCTGCCCAGAGAGGTGGTGGAGTCTCCAATTCTGGAGACATTCAAAACCCGCCTGGACACCATCCTGTGCAACCTGTTGTAGGTGACCCTGCTCTGTCAGGGGGGTTGGACTAGATGATCTCCAGAGGTCCCTTCCAACCCTGACCATTCTGTGAACCTTGTCTAAATGTGCTATCAAGAAGCATGTAGAGCTTGCTACCTTTGCCCACTGGCACTGGTAGGGTTACTAAATAAAAAGGAAAGAAAAAAAAAATCACATGCAAAAGGACAAAAACTATCCCAAGCAACAGTCCCTGCCATCTTACAATTGGGAAGCTGGCAAGAATTGAGGACTTTCCTTGGGACATAACACGCACTTGGAAAGAAGCTGTCCACACATCAAATACTCCCATTTGTGTACCTTATCTGTGGGGTGAAGCACATTTCACCAAAATGTAACATCTGCAGCTGTGATACAGGATTTCTGATGTGACTGGACATGTAGGGCATGGAAAAAATATAGGTCAGTTAATGGCAGATGGATGGAGTAGCCAATTCTAAAAAGGTATGACATCAGAGTCAAACAGGCTTCTGCTATCTTCTCTGAGACTTCCATTGTGACAAACCTCCCCACATAGAAAAAATATCTTGTCAAGGAAGCCAGTAAGCAATTTCTTATATAATTTTGCTATCTCAAATACAATAAAAGGTGTACTAAAATGAGTAGGTTCCGATAACTGAACCAGTAATATACTTTTAATAAGGACTTGGCTCTACCTTCAGGTATAACCAAAGAAAAGCATGTTTGAAGAAAGATAGAGCTTTACTGTTGTGCCCTATAGTAATTTTTCTTAGCCCTTCAATCAGGAGAAGGAGTACTTATCATAGAATAATAGAATTGCCTAGGTTGGAAGGGACCTTAAAGATCATCAAGTCCAACCATCAACCTAACACTGCCAAAACCCACCACTAAGCCACATCCCTAAGCATCACATCTACCCGTCTTTTACATACCTCCAGGGACGGTGACTCCACCCCTTCCCTGGGCAGCCTGTTTCAATGGTTAACAGCCCTTCACAGCTCTTTTTAGAATACAATACAGGAAAAAGGCAGCATACCCGTATGACATATTTTGTTTTTTCTTTTTTTTCTGTTTACAATTTTTTCTTGTGTCAAAGTGAGGTGAAAGCCCTGGGAGAGGGGGCATGTTACCTAGTTTTACTTCTGATGGAGGCCTCTTTGCTTGGGGTGCTTCTGACTGTTCAGGGAGAGATGTATTGGGAGAAGGTAGGATGTGGCAGGCAACAGACAGCCTCAAGAAGTTCATGCTGAGCTGGAAAGACATGTATGGAGGAGCAGGCAGCCAAACCTCAGAGAGGAAAGGAAGAACCTCCTAGAGATGAGAAGGAGTCGGTACATTTCATGAAGTCATTGACGAAGCCTAAACTGCAAGCGAGATCTACATGATTGCCTAAAGTTCTGTCTGACTCAGGGTTCTGTCACAAACATTTTCTCCCTTATTACCAGGAAGGATTTAAAGGTAAAGCCCTGAGAGGGGAGAAATCCAAAAAACCTCCTGCTGACGTTAAGATATTTAACCACGGAAACACCGTATCCTCTGCACTTCAAATTACACTGTAGATGATTCTGTCACCTATACATAACGATGCGATATTACTATCCTGTAGAGGACACAATGTCAAAAATATATACAAAAACCTCCTCATTATCCTTTTCTAATTAAGCAGCAGATGTTACTTATGGTTTTATTTCTGATGGAGACCAAATGTTCTATGTGCAACTGGAAAGAAACAGATATTAAAACCTCAAAAAATTACTAAAGCTATGGATCCCAGTATATTTCTTTCAAGAATAGTGCAGCAGATCTGCTAAATAATTTATGAGCATGACAGTTTCATGAACCTTTGGCAGCTCCCATTTAGAAAAGACTTTGAAAAGAAAGTCTGCACACACAGTATGCATTAATTTCATTGAATAATTTACAGTGTGTGGTGGTGTGGGTTTTTTTTTTTTTCCTCCTTTATTCTATAAACTGAGCAAATTTCAGAAGCAATACTATGCAATGAAATATATTCCTTTTGTTAGTCACAGCTGTTTGGTGTATCTTTCTGTTTGCTGTCTTGTTCCTATACCTCCTCTTATTGCAACATCGCTGTACCACAAACAAAGGCAATTTGATCAAGAGACTAAAGGGATCCCAGAAAGTTTTTCAATCTTTCTGATAAAAAAAACCTAGTGCAGGAAATCTATAGCTTATAACAAATAATCCATTTACACGATACAAATGTGCCTCCCCGTTTTAGCTGGAAATACCCACCATCAGCATGGCTACAACACAAAGCAACGTGGTGCAGAGATGAGCTTGAGAAGCACGTGGCATGCCTCGCTGATGGGATGGTACTACAAAAACATGAGCAGAAGTGCTGTCTGCTTACTCTAGTGCGAGCTGCGCTGAGCTTTTCAGATAAGTGCGCAGAATGAAGTCCCAGTTTAACAAGGCAATACAGCACCTATCTACCTGATCCTAAAGCCAAGGGAAGCAGTGGTACTCCCGCTTCCATTCTTATCCAGAATGGTTTGCTAAAGGAGTATTTTTTTACATTACATAATAAACTGAAAATTCTGTAACACAAAATTTTAAAGCTACACAGTCAAGCCCTCAAAAATTAATAAAAGATAGAATTAAATGGGAAGGTACACAATGTTAATTAGAAATGCCGTAATAGGCTTCCTTGACATGCGTAGCTGCTTTGAAGATGGACTGTTGACGTCCTCCGCATTTTACAACTGCAAACGTTCAGAAATAACTAAATAACTTAATAAAATGTAGACCAGTATATGATATATTCTTTTCATTTAGAATATTAAGACCGAAGCAGTTGTTACTCAAGACAGATACACACAGCCTCTCTCAACTTCTGGGAGTATTTTCCCATTCATAATCGACAGCTGCATATTTGAAAAGTAAGTATCCTGAGTAAACCACAGCCCCTGCACAGGAGCTGTTTACTTTTAAAACACATTTGGACGATTTCAATTCCTGTAATGAACTACTAAATTTAGAAGGAAAAGATTAGTCAGAGAGCTATGCCTGAGAAAATTATACCAAAAATTGGACCAAGGGAACAAAGACCAAATTAAACTTTATATGGAGAACATTTACTTAAAGCTGTACTTGAGTATATTATTTGGCAACTTGAATTAATTATTCTAGTTTGTTAGAGAAAAGGCTGAAGAGAGTCTCTTCAGGTTAGAAACTTTCATGAAGCTAATGATGTCATTAAAAATTTACTGAAAAATTAAATGATCAATTCAGAGAAATGCGTTTTAAATAAATACATTAAGCATAAAATGAAAATGCAGTTACAATGACTGTGCAATGTTTATTCATTGACACACAACCAAACCAGGACCAGACTTCTGGATATTTCGTGTTTCTCCAAGAGAAAACAGAGAATGTCTGCTTAAGTGTTTAATTAATAGTACTGCTCCTGTAATTTTGGGAGTATTCTTGCACTGAAAAGCCTCTGTGTTTAAAAAGAAAAAAAATTAAGCATAACCATGACATTGCTAAAGATGCTGAAATAAGAGGAATGTCTAAGTGTGGTGGCTGACTTGCAAGATTTGGGCATAAAATTAAAATTTTCTTAGAGTTTGCTGGAAGTGTTATTACGATGAATTTAAAAGGAGGCTGAGTAAAGGGAGGTAAATAGTTCTTTATCGTCACAATATTGTTACCAGCTTCCTCATTTTGGAGAAATGGATCTAGAATGTTTTTCTCAGGCTACAACTGACTGTTTACCAAATATACTTCTGCACTGACAATGTTGAATAATAGCTTATCCATGATTAGAAGTATTTATTTCAACAGAAGCACTGAAGATTTGGGAGCTATTCAGCCCAAGTAAGGATAAGAAAGCTTCTAAGGAGATGTGCAACACATTTATTAAGCTCTAGGGTAAATCTTTTTTTTTTTAAAGTAAAAATTAGGGTGAATGCATTTTCATTCAAAAGGGTTTGCATTAAAACCTCAGGTGTGGATATTCAAGAGGGAATTTAAATGAAAAGCAGAGTGTTTGATGGAAAAAATGTGATCGTTCCAGTCAGAGGGTCCAATATAAACCAAGATACAATGAAACGAGAAAATACAGGGAGCAATAATAGGTAATACACTGTGAGTGAAGATAGAGGCAGTTAGAAATTAGAGTAGAAATGAAAGCACAGTTAGTGATGTGGTGTTATGGAAGAGGATGACATGTCTCAACTCAAAATGCACTTCAGCTAATTTTGGAAAAACAACACAAAATCAAGGCAGTAAGCGTGGCCACAAGATTTCTTAAAAGAAAAGGTTCGTTCTTTCCCACCAAAAACATAACTGATAACAAAACCACTGAAGCTCTAGAATAGAAATGGAGCAAGGAATCTAGAATATAAAACCTTCACATTTCCTTTTCATGCAATAATATACAGAATTAATGTACATAGATTTTGGAATTACTTTGACTATAATAAATATTCAGATGTATTTATTTAAGTATTCTGACAATGAAGGTATGCTTGATGTCAGGAGACAGAAGATTCTCTACAACCTTTTAATCTGAAGATGATGCAGCCACAACGGGGCAGTCAAGGACAAGACATGCAATTTGCTTCTAGAACGCTTCCAAAGTGCAAGGAACAGATCAAATATTTTAGATACTAAGGGCAGAAATCCCACAGTGCTTAGTCAGGCAAAACTCCTGTTGAAGCCAATGGGAGTTTTGCCTGAATAAATACTGAGCAAAGACTATGGTGTTTGACCCAGATTTATCAGAGTCATACAAATCTAGGTCTAACACGTTCTTAAGACAGACAACCACTGTGCTGCAATATTCCTGCAGCATTCTGTTTAAAGGAAACTACAGTATCAGTAAGCTATGAATCATCCCCTGCACCCCCCATATAAATAATGAAGGGAAGAGCTCGCAGCTGGGCAAGGAGGTGCTATCTTGAAAATCTGCCAGAGGAAGACTAAAAAGAATAAGCTGACCATTGCAGAATTTTGGAAATCTGATAAATACAGAAGAGTGCACAAGTGAGATTCCCGAGGGCTTGTGTTTGACTGAAAATAATCTGGCTTTCATTCTTGTAAGCAAACAGGCAACAATGAATAATTTCTTTCTATAGTTATCCTTCTGATTTAGGGCAAACTGCAATTCCTACATGGTCAGCAGAAATTCCTCTAGTTGATTTCACTGGGGCTTAATTTAGGTGAATAACTAGGTCAGTCTTGTTCCAAAGTTAACATTTCTATTACAGAAATATGAAAGTAGATTAAGTTTAACATATGTATATATCTTGCTTCAGAAACTTCCTTCTGTAATTACAGAATCCCATTTACAACAACTTTGATGTCATATACAGGAGAAATATTAGAATTAGTACCAAAGTGAGCAGAAAAATTCATGAGCATGCGAGACATGCATGCTTTTGGCTTCCTCTTGTAGCTGGAGTGAATATCAAAACCCTGACATCAGTAGCAGTCAGACCAGAGGATCTCCCTGAAGGGTGAGGGGTAGACGGTGGAACGTGAGTACTGCACATTGCAACACAAAAGCCAAAATCATACCAAGCTAAAACTCTGTCCTTTCATATTTAGCTGGGTCTACCCTTTGCAAGATTCTTTTATATAAACAGCAGTAGTTAAACAATGTGAAAAAATGTTTCTTTTTTATCTGAGAGCTCTCCCATCATTAACGTATCCTAAACCTTCCGAACTGTGCAATATTACCCTGAGAAGTGAAAAGCTGTATTATTCAGCCAGGTAATAGATTGATACCATCTGTAACTCTGAATTAAACTTAAGATTTTTAAAGGGCAGGTCCTTGCAAATGAAAAGCCTACAACTTCTATCAAGCGTCAGTCTAGGACCTTGTAATCTTACCCAGTAAATGCTAAAACCCACAGTCAAAGTTCGGCCAGCTCCAGGTTTTGCCAGCAGATATGAAAGAGTAGTATCACTTCCTTTGTCTCTGTTAAATTTGCAGGTGAGGCAGTGAGGTGCCATAGGAACAAGAACACACAACTGATTCTCTTTGATGAATCCAGCTATGGAGAAGGTGACTCATACTCCAGAAGACCAGGGCTCAGAAAACTACTGCCTCTGTAATTTTCCTCAGTGTTCTGCATCCAAGCCTATTCTCCTCATCCATTTTCATAAAGTTGTACAGACTGAACTTCAGCATCTCCAAGACACTGATGTGTTTCAGCAAAAGCCCCTACTTCCCCTCTTTATGGATTACTATCTTAAGCAAACATTAAATTATAACAGAATCAAAACAATACTAACTCTCCTTACTTTCAGAAGTGTCAGGCTGTTTTACTTCCTTTGTATTCCTGCAAGCCCTCTGGTCCTTCCTCTTCCTCATTCCTTGATTGCCTCCTTTTTGTGACATTGTATCCTCATTCAAAAAAAACCCAGAACCAACCAAACAAAACACCCAAAAATTGCTTCCATAAGTAAAGGAAGAAAAGGAATTTTTGTTTTCCCCCAAATTTGTCTCTTGAAGATTGGATGTCAGAATTCCAGGCTAAAAATCAATTAGTGTCAAGTTCTTGCTAAATTAACAGAATTTCTATTTTCTACGTTACCATTTATTTTCATGAACTAAGAACATAAACAGTGTCTCTGAAATTTTAATGCATCTTTCTAATTTGATAAATTTGAAATTTATGAAAGTCATTAGGAAACACAGGACTAGCCAGTCACATGAAAATACAGTGTAGGATAATTCCTCAGGAACCAGACAAAAAAACCCCCACCAAACAGAAAACCAGGTGCATCTCTGTGTTCGGTCTTTAGCACACATAAATTCCCAATTCTAAAAAAAATTAGACCGCATCATGATCTAGCAGCATCGTCGAGAACTTTTGGTCTCTTCCAAAGTCATAATTGTTTGCTCTCCAGTTGACACAGCACACTCAGTGCAATACACAATACAGCAGGGGAAAGTTGAGAAACATAAATAGCATCCTATAGCATCTGAAGGCACAGTATGAGCCTCCTTTCAAGGCTCCTTCCCTGAGAGCTTTGAAATATGCATCTGACTGTGCCTGAAAAACTGACTGCTTCTCAATAACTGAGGCTAACAGGTGGATTTTTTGTTTTAAATTACTCTTATATGGGATTAGAATCAGGAATTCATTTGACTATACTCACAGACGTAACACAAAGGAATTACACCCTACTGTGGAATATGTCAAGATTTAATTATAAAGCTTTATAAAAATGTGGTGAGGCCAAACTGCTTCAAGTTTTCAAGCCAGACGTTTTATATGGCTATATGCTGAGAAGTTACTTCTTACAGCAGTGTTTAATGTGGATCATAAATTCTCATGAAATGGTGCAACAAATGAAAGCAAAAAATCATCCAGATCTTGTTTCCTTCCGCCTAACAACAGCTAAATAATAGAGTTGGAGCTGAGCTGTTTGGATCACTGGAGCTGAATGGTTTTCTTTTCCCGATGAATCGCTTACCTCTTCTGACTTCAACACCACACAGTAAACAAATTTAGTTTCTTAACCTGTCTTTGAACGCTACCAATAATGTGGAATGAACAAAAAACAGCACCTATACAGCTAAGCTACATTCTTTTCCAAACCTTTCAGGAAGTTGTTCTGCCTATTCTATATATCAGAGTACTGCAACCTACAGTAATTACTGTCAGGTGACATGCTACTGAAAGCAACTGCTCTGCCCTTAATGGTCTGACTTTAAGCTCATTAACCAGTATATCAGGAGCTGTGCATACTGCAGGTATGTTCCAATGTATTTGACACGGTAAAGATACTTTATGATACACTGCACCTTAGTATTTTAACATTCAACGTATTGACCAAGTAAACTGTGCTCCATTATAAGCAATAGCCTAAAAAAACAGGTGTTCAGGATTATATTCATTCATATAATTAGCAAAAAAACAGTAACATTGATTTTATGTATGCCTACATTTTTAATCCTAAGTGTGGATAGTATCCTTCTAAGTGAATGAAGGTATTGCTAAAAAGGTATAAGTATGTGCTGCATGTTCACAATAGCTTCTTCAATTATAGTTTGAAAAAAATCACAATTCTGATTAAAAATTAAAAAGTTATGAATGCAAGCAACCAAGTCCATATGCAGCTAAAAAACCAGCTGTGTTTGAAATTAGATTAACATCCTGATAATTGTTAGCTTTGAAAGAAAAATCTATCAGCATTATGACAAATTAACAATAAAATGCTATGATTGCTTATAGGATGTAGTGCAGGTATATACATATATATTAGTATACTACTAAACTTTATTGGACTTGGTTTCTAAGGAGAGTAGTGTGTATGGACAGAATTTTCCAAGGTTCTCACATCCAGCTGAGAGGTCAATAACTTTGGTGCCTTAGTCAATTTGTAGCCTTTCCGAAAACATCACCCGTAGATTTCTGAGATTCATAGTCTTCATTTAACTATTACTTCAGAAATTATTTGGAAGTGCATTGCCTTTCTGCCCCCGCCCCCGTCCTTGCATAGCTATTTAATATTTGCTCAGAGAAGCAGCATTGCCTCTTTATATGTGTTCAATACCAATAAGTTTTGAATCTTACACCGAAGCCAGACTTAACACTCATGACTGTGAGATAACACTTGGGGGGGGGAAGCCCTTCCCCCCCCCCGCTAGCTATATAACCACAAAACCAATAATTTTCCCTCAAATAACTTTCTAGATGTTCTACCAGTTCATGATATAACACCAGCCTTGGTGATGTTAAAACCCATCACTGCTTTGACACACTTGATGAGTAAAACATTTTTTTTTTTTTTTAAGGCAATGAAAGGTATTATTTAAGCCCTGAGAGGAAACTGACCCTGTCTCTGCCTTGCCCAGAGTACTAATCAGATCATTACGTTGACAGAAGCAATGGCAATTATAGTTCTGAAAAATAAAGAGGATATTTGTTACAGTTAAACATTTCAAAATGCAAGTTTTCTGGAGAAAAACAAACAAAACAAACCACTTCGCAGCTTTATGCAGACATTTAATGACTATTTTTTGTAGAGATAAAGAGAGACAATCAGCAGGCTATTAAATACCCCAAAGACAATGCTACAGTCACAAACAGCCCCCTTTTGAGGATGGCAGCTCCAGGGGCTCCCCAGCTTATCCTTGTTTCTTTTCTAAATGGTAATCTCTCTTTGTAGTTCCCTACCAGCAGGGACTCAGTGACACTGAGACAAGCTACCCAGAAGGAACTTTAACAGCAAAATGGGTCTGCTAAAAGAGTCTCTACCCTTTGCACAGGCAGGATGTTGTAAAACTGCCTCATGTCTTTGGCTGGCCACGTACCCTCCAACAAACAGGTACACCTCAAACCCGTTAAGCAAATCAGCATCTCCTGGTAATGAAACTTGCATTTCCCAAAGAAGGGACAACTGTATATTATGTGATTAAACTACAAATTAGAAAGTAGATTTTTTTTTATTTTTTTTTACAGGACACACAAAGTTATATCAATTGTTTTCTAGAATTCTGTCTTAAACCTAACAGCAGAGAATGAAATAAAAAACAATGGTCCCACAAACCCTCACCAAGACTTTCATGAGGCATATTTTATTTAGTGTTTATTCATATCTGAATTAAAAAATAAAGCCAGGTTGTATTCCCCCAACAGTGTGAGACAATTACAAAGCAAAACAGAAACTCAATACTGCAGAAAAATGTTAACAATAAAGAAAAATGCCCGTTTTTTGCTTTTGAACATTAACTAGGGATCAATTTTATTTGAAAAGGCGAATCATATCACTGCACTCTAAAGTCAGCTAATAAAACATTAATTAATTCTATTAAAATACTTTTCCAGGTCAGCATGCTAACGCTGAAGATCTAGCTGAAGAACCTATCTATCTTTCATATAGAGAAGCTTGAAAAAGCTCTTGGCCTGGTGTTTTTCATTTGCTCTATTCTTGCTTGCTTTTGATCATAGCCAAACTATAGTGAAATTGCAGATGCATTTTTGTAGGCTAGTTTTCTCCTTAGTTCCTCCATGTTCTTCTGTTGTGTTAGCTGTTATTTAAACTGATCATTAAGATCCACTCCAGTGTCTTTTTTCTCACAATTTTTTTTGAGCAAAGAAGTTTTTGCACCAAGTCATTTTATCTACAAAAGTTATCTTGGCTAATTTTTGTCACTATTTGTACTGCTAAAATATTAAAATGACAGTCTCTTTCTCTTTATATTCTCTTACCCTTGTTGATGTCTGTAATGTTTTTCCCATAACGGTGATTTTAAGTACGTTTGATATTCTATATTAATTTTTATTAGTGCCACATAAAACATTTCAGACTTCTGCAGATTGACATGCTTGCCCTGGTCTGCCTGTTTTACTGCTGTACAGCATTCTAGAGTCTTTCTGTTGGATTGTACTCCACTACATAACTCTTTCCATTTGGACTGCAGGTCCCACAGTCACATTTTGTTATTGCTTTCACTAACAAATGCATTTTGCAGAATTGAACTACTTAAAAGCAGTGGCTTACTAAAAATTTATTTTGCATGTATGTAGCATGCGGCATGGAATTTCACTATGTGAATCCTGCACAGCTCTTTCTGCACGAGACAGGGCACGTCTGTCTGGTAGAAAAGCGTGGTCCTCATTCAAGACACATCCACAGTCAGTCTGTTTTAGTGGTTAGAGTTACTCTCACCGTTTGAAGCAAGAATTGCCATAGTGAATCAAACCCAAGGTGTTCTAATCCCATAACCTGCAGCAGTAGCGGTATCAGATGCTTCAGAGGAAGGTGTGAAAGCTCGAAAATAATCCACACACTGCTACTTCTCTTTCACATTTGTTTTCTTCCTGTCCTCCTTCCTGCCTTCCCTAGGCTGAAATATGAGCTTTCATCTCTCTTTGAAATTGTTATTGACTGTAGTAACTGGACATTATTTCTTCCTAAGAATATTCACCCCCACTTTAGAAAAAAACAAAAAGCAACGCTCCCCCCCCCCCAAAAAACCAACCACCCTCCAACACCTGCCAAACAACAGAAAAAAAACCCCAGCTTGTTGAAATCTTGGCTAAAATGGTTTTCTGTAGCAACCCACTCCATGGTTAATCACAAACTGTGTGATAAAACAATTTTCCATCTTTAAAATAGTTTTTAATTCGACATAATGGAATGTACCTTAATTTTTGTATTTTATGAAACAGAAGTGTACATTTCTGACCTAGACCATTTGTTATTCAACATACTGTGTTTCCAGTGATCATCTGAGCCAAATTTTTAGTCTAGATAAAAGACTCACTGATGTGAATTTCCTGTGTTACTCTTGACATCTCTGCAGTAGACAGGTACATTTTCTTGTTAGTCCTCTGGACTAGTGGCTGGTTTTAATGGTATTCCCAGTCAGAGCTAAACAGATCCCTTCTGAGTGTTGGGACACCTTCTCATAACCCTAATCCTTATGTTTTTCCTTGCTACAGCAGCTACCGTGAGTTCAATGAAAATATGTATGCGGTCAATCAACAGAAAATACTCAAACAGTGGAGTGGGTTTTCAGCCTGGGTTATGTCGACCCCTGAGAGTCTTTGGAATACTTTAGAGATCTGTGAAAGATAACAAAGTGCAATGCACTGTGCAAAACCCCACGAACAGGGTTTGCATCTCCACTGGGTAAGTGTCAGGAGTCCATGCATTGAGAGAGGTTGACAACCACTGCGCCAAAACATGCTTCACTGTTCCCAGACAATATTATACCAAACAATAATCAATGCAATCACTATCAGTATTAAATGTCACAAACTAATCCTTTATCTCCTAGATGCAACGATCTTCAACAGCACTGACAGTTTAAGCCTATAATTGGCTCATTTTCAACTCTACCCTATAAGTCATTCGTAAATGCATGCCTCCAGTCTTCATAAACACACTTACAGATGACCAGAGAACCAATCTGAGAAATAGCAAAGCACATACATGTAGAGTCTAATACTCAAATTTGCTAATATGAATTGGGAGGAGTCAGAGAGACAACAAGTTGAAATCAAAGCTAATAGAAAGGCAGAGCTTGCAGATATCTAAAGGCAGCAATTTTTAGATTGATTACAGTACAATTTCTTCTTTTCATTGGAAATTAAATTAGGTTATGATGAATGATGGGGTAACGCTTTGAAAGTCACACTAGGAATGAAGTGCAAAATATCACCCTTTTTACAGCCAAGATGTTAGGGCATACTTGTGTTGAGTTCATCAACATAATTACTTTGAGCATGAAAAAGTGAAATGCAAAATTTCAAACTGTGTTTCTCTGCCAAATGCGTATTTGGAGTTCCTACTTGGGGTGGTGTGGTAGGGGAGGAAAAGCAGGGATGAGAGCACTATTTTATTACATTTTACAATTGAATTCAACCATTTAATTTAGAAATATCTCTGAATTAAGCTCTTTTTGATTTTCTGTATATCTAAATGCAAGTTTTCCTGCTTTTTTTCATATCGTCTCAGAACTCAAATGACAGCTGTTACAGTGAGGAAGAGTAGCCACAGAAGTAGAAAGTTTGACAAAACATGGTGAGAGAATGTAATTTTATATTTATGTCTCATTCTTGTCCTTGGACCCTCCTCCTAAGGGTCTGCTTTTGTTGTAGTCTGTGTTATATCCTTTTAATATTTCTATTACTAGCTTTCAGGAATGTTAAATAAACCAGAAAACCTCTTAAGTGAACTTGGGATCACAGCTGAATAAAAGCTGAACAGAGATTCTAAGATAGTGAATGTATTAAAATACTTAAATTTTGTCAAAGACACATACCTTCCTCTTCAGGGGCTACCGTAAATAAGCCAAGTAAATAGCAAGCAGCATGTCCTACACTGAATGAGTAAGTCTGGGACTTTCTGTTCCTTTTAAACAAAAAACTACTTATTAGAAGCCATCACACCTCACACTGTTAGAACACAAAAGGCAACAAGTCTTTTTTTCAAGACACTCCTTCCTTTGGCTACTCCTTTACCCATTGGTTATTTGTCCTTGAGCATAACCTGAGCGCATTTTTATCTTTGTTCAAACCAACACAACAGAAGACAGGGGCTTGAAGGGGGCACATGCAGCACCTCCAACCCCATGCATCCTCTGAGAGAAGGCAATGGATACAGCTGAAGCTGGCAACTCATGTGAAGGTGAGTCATCTTACCTCCATTTGACAAGAATCCCACCACACACTTTAAAACCAGTTACTGCACCTGCCCTACACTGGTGCAGGCTGAGCGCGTTAGCATAGCTCTTATTAACTTGTTTCTTGACTATGCTCTGAGAAATTAAGTACTTGAAAATATTTGCTTTGTATGTTAGTACCAGAATCCCA
>NW_009649568.1:3349637-3361659 GCF_000708025.1 Charadrius vociferus
TGATGCCCAGCTAAGAACAGGGGTGTGCAGTCTCCGGAGACAGGCAGCAGCTGGATTCCTGCACAGGAGCACAATAATCCTGATAAGGCAAGATGATACCGACTCTCTTATAAAAACACAACTCCTTCAGGATCCCATTGAGTTCTGTACTTCTAATTTGGCAAATGATCTTATAATCTCATATAGCAGCTGTGGAAGTTTATTACCCTTAGTTAAAAGGTTTCTGCAAACATCAGCACTTGTCCCAAAAAGTAGGAGTCGGGTTGCACATTTTATCTATGACCACAAGGGCTAAGTATTTACCTCTTAACTAAATGGTAAGAGTAATGGAAATAACTGCCTTTTTCCTTTCCCCTCAGTTCCAGCTAATTTATCATCTTACAAAATACTGTCTGAGCACACATCCTGCATCTGACGCTTGGCTACAGAGTGGGTACGATGGTAAAGAGAGACAAGAAAGGGATTTTCAGACCATGGGGTGGCCTGAGGCAAGTACCACTAAGAGAAGGCTCTGTCCTACGCATCCCTCTAACAGTCAGTAGAGAAGACTGATTTTCTGTTGGAGGTGTCAGACTATAGTGCTGCCTCACAAGCTGCAAGGAAGACTTAGAGGCCTTGTGAATGTACACACCCTCCTGAAAGGAGGCTAAAGAAGGACAGATGCAGCGAGGAGAGCAAAGCTACTGCAAAGAGCTTACCTGGCTATGGAAAGATGGAGGAAGGTGGGGTTTGCAAACAGGCCTGGGCCATGCGGTTTCAACTAGGCTTTCAGCCGAGTATTCAGGCAAGGTACCCATGCTAGGCTTCAGCCTGGCAAGATGAAGTGGCAACTCGAGAAGAGCAAATATTATTCCTCTCACAGGGCATTAAGCTGTCGCAGACCACACTAGCCCGCTCATTTTTCAGCTAGTCTCTAGCGAGATCAAATGTAGAAGAAACCCACCTTCAGATAAGGGGAAAGGTTTAGAGGGATTCCAAACCACATGCCTGGTTTAAGACAAAGAACTAAACACGGTCATGATACATCCTGCCTATCATTATGTTTCTCTCGGTTTGGTGACGACAAAGTGTGCTGTTGTCATGTTACATACACACTTAACTAGTTGACAACAATTGTGCTCAACCTTATGTCACCAATTGGTTTTCAAGAAAACAGGTTAATACAAACCTTTAAAGTATGCAATCTCTTTTTCTGTTTCTTTTTCTGAATGGCTGCCAATAATCAATTTACTCCATTGTCTATGACTAATTTGATTCTTAAAGTAAATGTCTAGGAAATATGTTTGTCATAGCACTTTGGCTATTCAGAAACTTTTGGTTGAGATCCCAAATCAACTAGAAAATAATTTGCATTTTGTTTTACATTTTAGCAAATTAAACCTTCTCCTCCCCCAACCCATCATTGGCGTACGAGTAAGAGAAAACAGAGCATCTTGACCTATGGAAATTACATAACAAAGTAAAAAATAAAATAAAATGAAGTCCTCCCCAAAGTTTTGCTATTTGCCAGTATTTATATAGATTACTGGCATCAATCTGCTTTGCTCCTCTCATGAATCTAATAAGCCCGAAATCTCCCCGGATGGGGTATTTTATCCAACTGGCTTGAGAAGAGCAAGACCCATAAAGTTTATCAAATGATTCAGGAAATGCAGTGCAATAAATCAATTCTCTATAATAATAGAAATAAGAAAATATTCTATATATTTAGACTGAACATTAGGAAAGAATTTTTCACAGAAAGAGTGGTCGGGCATTGGAATAGGCTGCCCAGGGAGGTGGTTGAGTCACCATCCTTGGATGTGTTTGAGCTGTTTAAATGTGGTGTTGGGGGATATGGTGTAGGGGAGAACTTTGTAGAGTAGGGTAGATGGTTGGACCCGATGGTCCCAAGGGTCTCTTCCAACCTAGACAATTCTATGATTCTATATTAAGTCTGAATTCAGAAATAGAGCTGATAGGAAATGTATTCGAGATTTCTTTCTCTTATATATCTCACAATTCAGTTTGTAGCAGCTTTTTGTCTCACTAAAAATCAGATTTAACATGGAATATTAAGGTGTCACCGTTAACAGAAATACCAGTTTAGTCCTTGATCCAGTAGTGCCACAGATTCTGTTCTATATACATTCTATGTATGTACACATGTTGCTACATGTAAAGAGGTTTTTTTTGTTTTGGAGGCATGTGGTCCTTTTTGAAATACACGTGAACTCTGACTATGTTTTAAACTAAACTAATCTACATCATACAACACAGTCTGTCTAAAAGCAGGGATGCAAGAGCCTGAATGTCCTCTGCATTGACAGAAATGCTTGTTTATATACTAGAAATATCTTTTTATGAGTGACTGTTACCTTGGAAACCACTACTAAAAAAGAAAATTTTGTCTCCATGGAAAATTCATACTATTCAGTTTTGCCCAAAATTTACCTTATCTTTTCCTGATCAATCTGAAACACAAAGATTGGAAGTCAGATGTTCCTAGCTCTTAACTTGTCCTTCCTATTCTAAAATTATATCTTGCTGTAAGTTTTGCAATTCCTGGTGGCAAACAGAGGCTAATCTCTCTCTCTTTTTTTTTTTTTTTACCCCCACCAACCCTCTTATCAAAAACATATTTACATTCTTTTTCTCAATAGGCTGGGGTACAAAAAAAAACCCCAAAGCCTTCACAGAAGTCAGCAAGCTATTTTCTGAGATTTCAGTCTTTTCATGTACTGTTTAAAGGATTCAACAGCTCTCCAACCAGCAGTGTCAGGCCAAAATTCTTGGGAAACATAATGACTTTTAACTGTGTTATTTGGGGCATCTATCAGGTTTCCCATCACTACTTAGTTGAATATAGTCCCCTCAGCAGTGTTTCAGTGTGAGCACGGAATATAGCCATTTTCTATGTTGTTTCCTCTCCAGATTTTCCCTAACAGTGTTATTCCTTTTCCTAGAGTCTGATACCTGATTTTTGCCCTGCATGTGGGAGGATGTGCTAACAGAAAGAATACAAGATCCATTCTAAACCAGTGAGTAAAGAGGAAGATACATATATTGGATGGCAACAGGAAGACAAAGCAAGAGATGCTGATTATCTGACTGAAGGCTGTGCCTGCTCAGACGTGTTAAGTTCACAAGGTAAGAGGGCCTTTCAGCCTAATTTTGTGAGGCTGCAATGTGTTTTGCCACAGAGCATGACAGCTTTTTAAAATTTGATTTGTCTTCTGCATCAATTTACAATTTTTATGTCTGGGAATACATTTACATAGTATTGACCACAGCATCACAGATGTGTTGATATAAAAATTCTAATTTTTGGCTTCAGATTGGGTTAGGTTGTCTTGTAGATCTTGTTTCCAAAGAAAACATGCAATTGTACCATTCTACTTCTGACATCAGGACTAAGACAAAAAGGGGAATAAAAAATAATCGCAGTTTCCTCTAAGCACTGACAGACGGTGGTGTACTAGGAGACGTGAGCCTAAAAATACTACTGTTAATTTGCAGACCCCCTCTATGGATTTCTTGTAGCTATAGGTACTGGGCTGTTATCAAGAAAAATCCCTGCGGAGAGGAAAGACAAAGTCTAAAAGCACCAGAACCTCTGCAAAAACACTGAGGGTTTAACCTTCATATGGCAAAAGCACAGTATGGAACTAAATAGATGCTATAAAACCCTCTAGTAATACACGCAGCCTGCTGTTGGGAAGATGTTTGTGATGGGGAGACAGGTCAATGACATAGTGATGGTCAGTGAAACCTGCAAGAAGACATGGGATCTAGTGTGGGGTTCTATTATTTTGTTATCCTGAAAAACTTCTTAAAGTATGACAGTCTTCACTGAATCCTCCACAGCCACTGTGACAAAAATGTCTTTCTTCCAAACCCCCCTTCCCTGGCCATAATTGTGCTGTGTTCCTTTAAAAAACGTGATGGGACTACTGGAGTCCCTACAGGGAAGATCTACTGGACCTGCGCAAGGGGAGCAAGACGCAGAGGGTGGAGCATATGGCAGGCAAGAACATGCCACATAAGACTTGGCAATCACCGCATCGTCCAGAATGCCTGTGACATGAAACAGGGACTGGAACAGTCATTCTGCCCTCAGGGATGAGGGAAAGACATTTCCAAAGGACCAGAGATGACAGAAGAGAATTGGGCAGACTCAGCCACAGTGATTGAAAGTCCAGATGTGAAGACCTACTTGCAAGAACAGAGGGGGCTGGGGTTGAAGGAATGAGTGATTTAAAATGCTTTTAATTTCTACTATGCCTGACCCTGTTGCTTTGAATTCTTCCTATTTACAAAGCTTCTAGTTCATATTATAATGACACATTGCATTTTCCCACCTGAGTTTCAAAGATTTTTGATCTTCTTTGGGGAGTTCACGGTTGAAGCAGAGTCACCTTAAACATCTGGCTGACACAGGGTCCTTCCACTGGCCATCAGCCTCTGTAATGCTCTTCCCCTTATTTGCAGTATCCTGATGGACATGCTATAGATACCTGCTCAGCATGATTTTCTAGTACAGCATGTGGTTGCAACCTTGGAGGACTGAAGCAATGGCTCTGAGGTAGTCCACCTACAACAGCTGCCTCACAGACTCCGATATTAACCAGCTGGGTGAACCGATAGGAAAACAGTGAGCAGTTCAATCAAAGCCTGTCCTATGCTTCAAGAAACTCCTTCAACACCGATACATTGTCATGAAATATTCCTTTTTTTAACACCATAGCATTTCCTGATTAAAAGCAGCTCTAGCTATGAAAAACTAATCGTTCAGTATCGGTATCCAGTAGAAACTTACAGGATAAATAATAGCTGAAAGCCTCAAATTATACTTCAGTATTTTTTCCTGAATCTAACTGGGAGACACTGCTTAGCAATTTCTAGTGCCTTCCTCCAGCTGAGCTGATTAGCCCATGATGAGAGCTGAGCAATGTAACTTAACTTGCTTGTCACTGGGGGCATTCGCTGCCAGCTGAGCACGCTCACATGGACAATTAGCAAGGCTCAGCCAACACGTGATAACTTGTTAAGCTGCAGTAATGTTTATTTTTCTCTTTAAGCCTCATACTAAGAAACAGTGTGAAGCAAAAGAGGTTTTGATAACTGAATGAGGGAAATCTCCCCTATAAAGGATAAAATTTATGGTTGCCCCCCGCCCAGCTTGCATATTAATACCAATAGAAAACCTTGCAAAGTGACTTGTTTAGCTCTCGTCAGCTTGCAGTCCTGTATAGACCTTGTTCCAAGAAGTGGAATTTACAGTGAATTTATCAGAACACCCCTATTTTGGGCTTAAACAAAAAGAAAAATAATTTTATATAAAGGACCTATAATCCCATTACTATAGCTATACTGAATTCAATAGATACACCAGAGTACTTACTATAATACAGTTAAATTAGATGAGTTCCTCATTTTGGCCATACGTCACATTTTAAGGTGAAATAGAAAAAAGGTTGAAATAGGTCAAAATAATTTATTTAATGATAATTTATTAACTCTATTAGAATTCTGTCACTGTGGCTTATCATGGGAAATACAAATTCTGTGCATTTCATGAGACTACTAATGAGAACACACCCTGACTCTGAAATAATTTTAGTTTCAGTGATAGATATGAAAGTTACTTGAAACCAGCTTATAATCAGCTAGAATTCTTAGTGTTCTGGTAATAATCCTAACAGGAACGTAATTGAACATTTTGGTATGGTGAAAAAATGCTGTATCCAAACTTGCAATTTTGTTAGCACCACCACACTCCTTTCCCTATGTTCTTTTACTACAGGTACAATTTACTTTTCTTCTTCAAAGTCAAATTTGAACAAGCTTCTCCATGTTCAAGAATTTTTCACTTCAGTGAGACCCCCCCCCCCGCGACCACAAACCAAACCAACCAAAAAAAAAAAAAAACAACACCAAAACAACCCCACCCGAACCCCATTTTCCACTAAAACAGTTTACTTGCATCACAAAAGGAATTTAAGTATTAATGAGAGCTAAACCTTGAGAGAAAGGTCTTACATATCTCGTTAGAAGGTAAGCTTAAGTAAAATAAAATGAAAATTTGAATTTATGAATGCAAGGCTTGACACTATAGTTCCAACAGTGGTA
The DNA here is from genome assembly GCF_000708025.1 of Charadrius vociferus. NCBI lineage: Eukaryota > Metazoa > Chordata > Aves > Charadriiformes > Charadriidae > Charadrius > Charadrius vociferus. Next base: position 3,355,749 of record NW_009649568.1, read on the forward strand.
TTGGTGAGATTCTCTCCTCCCCCACCCCGCCTTTTTAAAAACATATCTATGTAAAGAAGTGTTAGCAGAAGGGGAAACTATGTCGAAAAAAAGAAACAAAACCAAAACAAACACAAAACCCAAACAAGAATGGAAATGGTCTCCCACTTACACCTGCCAATTTGCTTAAAAAAAAATAATTGCCGATGTTCAATATACATCCCTTACACAGCCAACAATCAAAACAGCTTCCCTTAAACACATTGGCAGTGCTATTAAACCACATGGACTGAGAATGGAACAAGCCCAATTCAAACTACTAATCCTATGGCACAGACAAATCTGAAACTAGACTAAAAGAGGCACAAGGCCATCAACTGTTCAAATTAGATAAGACAAACTTACGCTTGTTGTGTAAGCAGCTTCAGGATCGTCCTCTAACACTCGTGACAAACCAAAATCGGAGACTTTACACATGAGGTTACTGTTCACCAAGATATTACGGGCTGCCAGATCACGGTGTACATAGCCCATGTCCGAGAGGTACTTCATGCCAGATGCAATCCCCCGCAGCATGCCAACCAGCTGGATGACTGTGAAGTGGCCATCGTGCTTCTGCAAGATGCAAGGTCAAAGAACACAGCTCCTTTTCATTAACTTTGTAGTAGTGATATTAACTACAGCTCATATTTAAAATACACTTGTGATCCATCCATCCAACCTGCCCACTGCAAGCTTGCTTTTTCAAGTATTTAACTTGCTCAGCAGTGCAAGCTATCCCATCTCTCATTGTGCGGTTTATCCCCCATTTCTTCCACATTTTCACATGCTCAGTCTTTCTACTGATAGTATTTAATATCTTTTAACCTCAGTTACTAAGAACGCTCTCCCCAAACACTGTTTTTTAATACAAGAATGACAACACACAGAAAAATCCTCTCTATCTCTTACTACCCGGCCTCAGGAAACAAAAAGAGCCTCTTTTCAGTGCCTCAACCTTGATTGTCTGCAGGAAGTACTGCTGTTACTTCACTTTTTGCAGGGGTTTGTTTGTTTAAAAACACCAAAAAAAACCCCAACCAACCTGAAACGAGCTTGGAACTTTACCTCATGTCTGTTCTGCACCTAACACCATATAGTCTCTAAATATTAGATTAAAAAGGAGATTTGGGCTGAAATTCAGAGTTCATGTAACTTTTCCAGTCTTCCTGGCTCACTAAGCCCATTAAACTCAGACCCATGAACGCATTAAACTGCTTAACTCCTGCTGAAGTCTATTGCAGTTGAAAATGTAAATAAACAGTTATGTTGTTAACCACATTTGTCCATCTGGTCAGTCTTGGTGGGCCTCAGTTTCCCATCTGCTTCTGTACCTCCTACATCAGAGTGCTCCTGCGTTATGTGGCAGTGCACAAGTGAGTACCCGTACAGAAATCTGATTATGGGCTTTTTGTCTGGTTTAGGTCTGCCCTATCTACCATTTACAGCAGACTGCTTACAGCAGTATTTCTGTGACCTCAGCTGGCAGACATTTAGCTTCTCATGGATTATTCAGTGAGCCAGGCTTTTATGTTAGCAGGAACAGCCAAACAAAAACAAACAACTCTTCCCTGCAAGCATGTTAACGTTCCATTTTCTCTTTCAACACCTTCAGCTTTGGGCTGCAGACAAGTAGCAGTGTTCTGATCAGCATTAGGACATTTCTGTTGCTTAGCTCATACATTTAAGCAAGATGACTTTTGTAGGGGAGAACTTTACAGTAAGTCCAGTAAATTCCTTAGATTCAGCAAAGCAGCAGGCTGAATGGTATGGATATGCTTAACTTTATTACTGATGAGTAAAGTACTTCAGCATTTCCATCACAATTCAATTTTTTGCAGCCTATACCTAGCTAGTCGGGACATAAACATTTAAAGAAATAGGGAATTAGTACTCAGATGTAATTAAGATTAATAAAAACCCCAGACACAGAGCAGTTTGGTGTTACTCGCTTCTCATGTTATCAATCTGTCTTCTGAGGTGAAACAATACTAGACCAAGACCTGCCTCTAATATATTATGCATCTACTTAAATCAAGAAAGTATACATTCTTAAACGATAAGTTATTTAGTGTGCATAAGAGACTGCTAAATTGAAAAGGCTGTTTGCCTATAAAGAAGATGAAGGAATGGGTTCGTAAAGTCACTATTATTCAATTAAACCCTATTGGGTACAAACAGAAAGACAGGCCAACTTCGCAAACAGAAAAGGCAAAGACAACGCAGATTCTGCATTTTGCAGAACTTGCAGAGTATCTTGAAACTCTTTCAATTCCTTTCATAAAATCAATTGGAAGAAAAGCCCAAGTGCAGCAGTATATGAAAAGCTGCATTATTGGCAACATTCACCAGCTACTGACCAGCACTGCTGTGTCAGGTTATAACACAAGACAAAAAACAGAAAGAAAATGGTAAAAAGAAAATACACATGGTTGCTATATGGTCAGGTTTCCAGGCTGCTGTTCTAAGCCAACATATCAGAATGCAAAAATTCAGATACTAACACCTTGTCAACTAGAAGACCTCACCGCCTCATCATATTTCCCAGCAGCATTTGTATTTAAGCAGATGCGCTTTCATCAGTGGCCAAACACTACAGCCATCTCATGGATGCCTCCAAACAAAGCATGTTCAATGACACTTCTTTGAAACCAGCTATTTATGACTGAGTCATAGCAACTTTTCCCCTTACTGTTCCTCTTGCATCAGTGCTCGGGAGCCTTTTTGTCTCTAAGTTCCCCACGCAAAAGCAGAGGCAGATCTCCCCAAGCAATCACATCACACCTATAATTAGCCCCCTTCCTTTGTTGTTTCCCTCTCAGCCACCTGTAAGCAGTTAGTTCTGCAGTTAGTTCCCACTCAGCTGGGAGTCAAGACACAAGTGTGATAGTCAGACATTTTACAAAAGGCCATCCCCAGTTATGGGCCTAAGGTATTCCCTATCACGAGCCCCTAGCACAAGGATAAGGTGAAGGTCTCAGAATCAAAGCATGGTAGTGAAAGATATTTTAAATAAAAACTTTCCATCTAGCAATTAAGCAAATGGAGACAAAAGAGAATATTCTTAAATACTTTAAGCCTTTTCCAGCAAGGGAAGGACCTGAATTCTACCCAATGTTTTATGTAATGAAGCCACAAAGGATTTGGGGTTTGCTTTTTATTTAATAATTCTAAATGTTCAATGGACTCAAAATTTATTAAGCTGGTTGCAAACAGTTAATACTCTTCACATCTAGTATGGACAATGTTTTTTAACTAACTGTAGAATTAGGATTTGGAACAAAGCACCTGTTACTTACTTTTGCAAAACAACCAACCAAGTTCCCCCCTGTGCCTGCAACAAAGCACCGAACAAAACCAACCCCCCAACCTCTAAATTTGACCTCCTCCTTATCATTGTTAACAGATCCATTCTTTCAACAAACTGCAGAATCATCTGCAACACCTCCCTTAACCTTTTGTCCCCTTGGATCACCAGCATTCCTTCCTTCCTTTTTTAATTTCTGCTCTTTCAAATCTAGACCACGCTTGACTGATTTTTCATAAAACACAGCCTTTTTCTGCTCTTTCTGAATCTCAATATTTGCCTTACCAGTATAGCAGAAATGCCGGAGTTAAAAACAATCTCACGCTTTTGCCATTCTCTCTCTCTTTCTTTCAAATTTCTTTGGGCTTCTGCCTTGACACAAAAAGTTCAAGTTTCCTATTTCCACTTTTTAAAGAAATGACAGACTTGCTAACCTACCAGTTGCAATTTTATTCTATCCTCCTTCTCCCTCTGTGTATTTCTCTGAACCCTTTTCTGCATCTGTTCTTCTCTGTCTCTGCTCATGCTTGGCTTCATATCGTTTCATTGCCAGCCTTGCACTTGGAACAACTACATTTTTCCTGTCAGCAAAACAGTCTTCTCTCTCTCAAGTCTCTCTGTAATGGCTTCTGCATCAGTTTCCATGCCAGCTGTATTCCCTTACAAACTGTTATCTTCCAATATATCAAAATATTTGTCTGATTTAAGCTGATCAGGACAGAGACTATGGGCCATATTTAACCCTTGGAAAATTCAACTAAATTGATGAGATTATATCAGTTATGAATCTGGCTTTGTATTTTCAGCATTTGCAAATCCCCATGTACATTTGTGAGTCAAACCAATCCTTTGGCAACTTCCCATTATCTCCTTTCATTTGCTTGTCACATAGGGACACAAAACACTCATCTGAATGATATGGTAGTTGTTATCCAGGGCTTTATTCTGATTCCCGTGGCTGAGATTTGAAATACACTTTTGATAGGATTCCCTCTGGGCTGTTAAGGGTGTTAATCAATACTGGCAGCAATTCAGACCTCAGTGGACTTCCCACATTTATCCTATCATCCCATCAAATTTTAATCAGGCTTTAATGGCTCTGCTAAATAAATTTTTCTCATCAGCTGAGTATAGATGTAATATCAGAGTAGCTGCTATTTATGCAGCCCTGCAAATGCCCTGAAAAAATGTTGTTTTTCCACTCAGCTACAGTTTGCTTTTGAAAACCTTATGTACATGAAATATTCTCTTCCTGTTATAGATCTTTCAATAGCACTAACGTATAATGGGCTGGTGAAGAGGGTCAGTTACTGTAGGGGAGGAAGGATGATATCCTAAGTTTCTCCCATTGCTTTTTGCCCTCTGGTTTCCAGCTCCAACGTGCACTGGTTCAGTGCTTTCCTACAAGCCCATGGAATTCTTCCTCTTCAGAAGACTTTTTCCATTTTACTACTGAGTAACCTTTCGGAGGTGTGGTTGTTGAATTTTTCTGTATTGTTTCTGGACTGTTGTCTATTCTAAAATCCACTTCTTTATTTGCCCTATAAGTCAGAGCACTTTTATGCCCTTATATTCTGAGAAGCGTATAGGATTTCCTACAGATCTAAATATTTTACTGTGAATGATTTAGATCTTATTTTAGATGCAGAATAGCACTGAAAATGGTGTGTCTGTGTCTAACACTTAGATCATATTCCCCAGTGACAGTTCCTACTGGTCACAATATGAAAGATGTAGTTTTTGCTACGCTATATGTTACTATTTGACCATGCAAAGTAAATGGTAGAACTCCACCAGGATAAATCTTCCAAAATTCAAGTTGCAACTTGGTACTTCCTGGAAGTATAACTCATGTTTCATACTACTATGTGGATTGCACTCAGGTTTATATTACTGATACCGAATTAGGTCAACTGTCAATTTCCTGTTTAATCAACTGTTAACAGGATTCCATTCAATTACTAATACCTAATTTCATTAAATGTAACACATAAAAACCTGAAATTACTTTAGTACATTTTAAATGCTACTGAGTGATCCTACACAATAATCTAAGGGCCTCTTCACCCACTAAAAATATGGGAAATCTTTCTATTATTAAAAAAAAATGTTGCAGGTGAAGCCCTGTCAAAGCTTATTTTAGGATGCAATAGCCACACTCAAATCTGAACCAAATAGCAGCAGTAGCCTTGTAACCTGAGACCTGTTTTCATTACTCAGCTACAGCAACGAGAAAGGGATGCCCTGGCATAACCAAGTGTCCCTGCCCACTTCGATGCAGTGGAATATAGCTGTCACAGAATCTCAAAGCTGGAAGGGACTTTGAGGGGAGATCTAATTCATCTCCTTGCCCTGTGTTGTTCCCGACATGCTTTTCTGACCTGTCCTTAAGGATCATTAGGGCCAATCACAGAATCAGAATCACAGAATTTTCAGAGTTGGAAGGGACCTCTAGAGATCATCTAGACCAACTCCCCTGCTAAAGCAGGATTGCCTAGAGCACATTATTCAGGACTGCATCCAGGAGGGTCTTGAAAACCTCCAGAGAAGGAGACTCCACAACCTCCCTGGGCAGCCTGTGCCAGT
>NW_009649568.1:3362055-3371589 GCF_000708025.1 Charadrius vociferus
TCTACCAGGACCCCCAGATCCTTCTCCTCAGAACTACTTCCCAGCAGCCCACCCCTAACCTATACTGGTGCTTAGCACTTTTCCTCCCCAGGTGCAGGACCCTGTACTTGCTTTTGTTGAGCCTCATTAGGTTCTTCTCTGCCCAGCTCTCCAGCCTGTCCAGGTCACGCTGGATGGCAGCACGGCCCTCTGGAGAGTCAGCCATCCTCCCAGTTTGGTATCATCAGCGAACTTGCTGAGGATATACTCTGTCCCCTCATCCAGGTCATTAATGAATATATTAAACAAAATTGGACCAAGTATCGACCCCTGGGGGACACCACTGGTTACAGGCCTCCAACTAGACTTTGTGCCACTGATCACAACCCTCTGAGTCCTGTCATACAGCCAGCTCTCAATCCACCTCACTGTCACCTCATCTAACCCACACTTCCTCAGCTTACTAATGAGGATGTTGTGGGAGACAGTACCACATATTAAATAAGATGCCCACTTTGCAACTGCTTTTTGTGTACATGAAGATTAAATATCTCTCTTGCCCTGTTCTTTGGGCTAAACACAAGTTCCGTCCATGGATCTCATTTGCTTGGCAACTATTCTTTTGGGTTTTGTTGTAGACTCTGCCCACCCACTTCATACGGTTCCTGAAGAGTTAAGGTCCAAACGAGACACAGCACTCTGAGGCCTCACCAGCATGAAGCAGAGAGAAAAAATTACTTCACAGATCTTGCAAGGGATATTCCTGTTTCTATATTCCATTGTGGTATTTGCCACTTTCACAGCAATGTGACATACCTGATCTACTGCAACCTCTAGAGTAATTTCTTCCAGCAGACTTCCTTCTGAACACTTATTCTCTGTCCTCTATAGCTGATTATTCCAGTCTCAGTGGAGTATTGTGCTCTTGTCCTTACTTATTTCTAATTAGTTTTAAAAACTAATTAGCTACTAAATTATTTCTTAAATTTGTTGATGTGGTGATGTTAAATTCCCGCTCTGTCCTGCTGTCTGCCTGTGTTCCTACCTGGCTTTGCATTGCCTGAAAATTTCATAAGTTTAGCCGCAGTCTCAGGATCCAGGAGGTTAATGAAAATAGGGAGAAACAGATGCTGCAGAACAACCCTACTTCATATATCTTTCCATCCAAAGTCTGTTCTCTCCATACAATATGTAGCCAGTACTGAGTCCACATATAGAAGTTTCATAGAGACCATATTTCTCTAGCTGCTTATAAGGATCTCATGGGAGAGAGTTTTAAAGCCTTACTAAAGTCAAGATTTATGATATCAACTGCTTCTCCCATATCCACAAGGCCTGCGCCCTGTTACAAAAGAAAACCAGAGTCTTTGACATAACTTGTTCTTGACAAATCTATGTTGGCTCATACTTATCTCACTGTTATCTTTAAGGTGCTTATAAATACTTTTTTGATAATTTGTTCCAGAAATGTTACAGCAGTTGACATTAAGCTGACTGGCCTGCAACGTCTTGGCTTCTCCTTTCCCTCCTTTTTAAAGACATGGATGACACTGGCTCTGTTCTGATCTCCTGGTTTCTTATGTATTCTTTGTATTCACGAAGATAAAGAGCACACTGAAAGGGTCTACATTACCAACCAAATTCTATTTTGGCTTCAAATACAAGACAGTTTGTAATAAATGTCTTGTTTCTTAGTAGGAAGAATATCTACAGTGACTAAAAATATCCAGAATTTCTAAATGAACTTCTCACAGCAGTATCAAAAATACTGTTTTCAACCCCCTTTTAGCAGGGTAAAACATTGCTTGAGAACAAATATTGGCTCTGTAGCATCAGCGACAGCTTCTCAGTGTAATCTTAGATCATGTAAATACATGCTGCTGCTTACACTTTCACTATTAAGGTAACCCATTCATTCAACCTCAGTTTCTAATTGCTCCATACGTTTTCTGATTAGAAAAAAAATATTGGTATCAGCAGTCTCCAATGCAGGTTTTCTTCTTTACACAGTCATTTTTGAAAGCAAAATGCTACCTTTATCCTACCAGGAATGGAATGTGCCTCCAATAAATAAAAGTGCACATGAATCCTGCATGTGAAAGCAAAAGAAGGAGTATTAGTTATGAGCTCTAATGTTGTTGCCTCTCTGGATGCAGATAAATAATAATGGGAACCATTAAACTTAGGAAAGGCCATCTGGCCTCTTTTCCCCAAAGCTGACTCTGTCTAGTGAGGCCATGTTAGATGGATATACAACATAAACTTTACAACATCGTTTTGTAGAACTTTCTGCAAGTCTTCATTTTTCTCTTTTCTCCCTTTCCCCCAAACTCACTAAATATAGGTAGCTGCCGCAGCATCTAAACTCGAGTTGAAAAAAGGGTGAGCCTGATAGCAAAGCTGCTCTGAGAATAACTTCATAACGATTACTGCATCAAAGAGCAATATATCATAATATTTCCTCCTTCTAGTAACACTTTTTTTCCACACATTTTTACGCTTATCTCAGGCTCTGCTAGACAGGCCTCAAGGGATTAAAATTTGGTGATGAATTCCAGGGTTTCATTTGCTGTACAGCCTGCTGCAGTTAGTGCTCTAAGATAGGTAAGGATATTTTTTATAGAATCTTTAGCAAATATTTTCTTTGGAAGAACAAAATATATTTTACAGCATTTTTACCTACTATGCATGCCTATAAATAAATCTAACTTTGTTTACAACAATTTTAATTTTCTGAAGTGAAAGAAAATATATTAGTCACAAGTTTTTAGGTAGGCAGAGGAGCCATTATTATTGCAAATAGTAACAATGAAGAAAGCAAGATGACCCTGTGATTACCCTAGGTAAATGAATCCTTTCTTCCTACAGCTCAGAGATTCACAAAACTGGGCAAGACTGGAGCATGTTTCAAACCTAAACATCTTTCTCTTCAGGGTACAGTTAAGGGAAAATGCTGCAAACCTTTAGGAGCTTGCTTTCCCACATTGATCCCTGGAGAGTGCACATTCCCTTCCTAATAAAGAAGGGTGAGCAAAGACAGTGCAGTGGATACAGCTGATAGATTATTTTACTACCTGGCCTGCTACAGAACATGCCGCAATGCCATGAGTTCTCATCTGATTAATATTGCTGTGTCCCCTGGTCCTTAATATTACTGGTCCTCACTGCACCGACTATTGGTTAGCACGCCTTGGGCACTGAGCAGGAATAAACCACTGACAGTACTCTGGTAGTCTGCAGCTGCGGAAAAATACTGAAAGAAGATAAAGTACTCTGGTGAAAGTTTTGGGGTTCATTTTACATGATTCTAGGTAGCCAATCACAAACAAACATCCCCAAAAGTCAACTTCTAACTATGTTCCTTTCCTGTGGCTTAAATCCATGCCCATTCTGAACGACACACGAGGAGGATGAGTGCAGACCACAGCCCACAGATGCTCCCCAGGTGGCATTCTGTGCAACTGAACCCAAAAATTAGCAGCCCCCCCCAACACACAAGCCACCTAGCCACCTAACCACCCTGTTCCTGTCTATGTGATGCTAAATCCAACTACGTTAGCCAAGAATGACACTTTAGATAGAGCTATGAAAATAGTAGATGAGATTTAACTCTTAATAGTTCCATAAGTCTGTGAGGCATCTACTTAGAGAGTGGGCTGAGCCAGGGAGGGTCTATCGGGGTGAAAGAACCAAGCTCAGGGCACAGGACTTTTATAGGAATTATTGCCATCATCTGTCAGGCAAGACTGAGGGAAATGTGGTGTCCAGCACAAACAGCTAAGGAGTGAAACTGGGATTCACACGTGGGTTATATTTCTGTATCGCCTTCTGAACTGCTGCAAGGGCTTGGGGGCAATGTGGCACTCATCTCTGTTTTCCCTCAGCAAAGTGGGGCTGCATTTATGTCATGTATGAAAACTGCAAGGTCACCACGCAGTGCTTCAATACCCATGTGGTTTACTTAGTCACGGCCATGCTCAGAGAACAGGCATCTCAAATCCACAGCTGTGGCAAAGTGCTTGTTAAAAAGTTTTTCTGTTTTTTTTTTTCTTTTTTCTTTTTTCTATAATGCATCTCTCGGCTGTCTTTCTTGTTGTGTCTTCTATAGTCTGTATCAACAAGCCTCAGCAAACATATCTGACTTGCAACTATACTATCTAATTACTGATTACATCTTTCTATCAATACAGATAGCTGTGTGTTTACAATTTTCCTCATACATTTGCAGAATAAGTGATTGCTAAGATCTCCATTACACAGGTAGGTGACTGGAATGTAAAGACAATGTGTCCCATACAAAGTCTGTGTGTGAAGTTGGTAACAGGAAATTGTATCTGGATCTCCTCAATTCCCAAGCTGAAGCATTAGCCATGTTTTTTCCAAGCACAGATTAGTCCTGTCTGACAGCTGCTGGAGTAATACTGAAAGAAGAGCCTCTGGTCCCTGAGGAAATACTAAGCTGGATGCTCACATCCTTTTTCAGAGAAATCTCTCTAAGTGTTACCAGAAATGAAGTCACATGTACCTTATTTCTGGTCAAATGAGCATTTCCTTGACAGCAAATTTCAGGTATACTTTTGTGCGATGATTAATTTACATGCATCGATCTTCTATGAGAAAAAAAGACAACTGAGTTTCATCTTATGGAAATGAGTTTTATATAATTGCAAAAATAATGCAGGATTTCGGAGGAAAATTGAGTGTCAAGTGTCTCCAGCAATTTAGGATGTCCGGGGGTGCACAATTGCTGTAATTAATTACCATCATCTTACAGAATTGGTTCTAATTAGCTGATGCTTTTCCACTAAGAATATATCAGAAGCACCTTCATATTGCAAGTGCACGCCAAATTTTTCCCCCAAAAGCTCAAAGTTAGCATCCAGCATACAGGATATTTTCTAGGGTGCGGAAGACATAATCTAGCTGAACTGTTTAATTCATACAAATAGCAGAAAGTCAGGCACTAGTTTGGGGATTCGGGCACATAACGACACCCAAAATACAGCACTAAGTAATATGAAGGATGAGTGTAAGCTGCTGGCCTGGAATTCAGGGGAACTGATTTAATTTCTACTCTCTGCTATGCACTTTGTGCACAATACTGTGCAGATCACTTAACATCACTGTGCTTCATTTCCTTATATGTAAAGCAATGAAGTAAAGGCTCTTAAGACTTTCGGGTTAAGGGGTAAAGGGGAGTTTTACTTGGAGTTTATGATTCCTCACACAACTCATACTGGCATGAAAGCTAACATCCCACTGAGGCCGTGAGGAGGCTGATGGCAAATGTCTTCCTTGAGTAGTCTTTCTTCTCAAACACCCTCTCATGGTTCATCACAGAGTTTCACTTTGAAATTGTAAGATTGACCCATTTTTGCAGGCTTTTGGAGAAGGACAGGTTGGAGGGATGTTTTGGTTAATTTTTGCAGGTTGCATGTAAGGGGAAATATTTTTTATGGTGAGAAATGGCTTTCCCCCCCCCTCTCTGTAAAAACGCTTTGCACTGTAACAAGCAATTCTTTTAAATAATAAGAAAGATAAGACTATCTTATAAGCCCTTCCAAATCTCACCACATAAGAATGGTTATATTCACTGAACACATTTCATTAGGATTGCTAAAGATAAACCCTCTCTGTTTCTTTGGATCTTCACAAAAGCTTTTAAAATTGTAGACTTATATCTGCAGGAAACAACTATTATTAATGAAGCAGCTGGATTTCTTTTTAAATAGGTTACTTTGCAGCCATTTGCTCTGCTAATTATTAACAGAAATGCTGATGATATAGCTACAGTGCTTTGCGATGCTCAATATTATCTAAAGTCCTTTTAAAAAACATTTTAGAAGAATGAACCATATCTGAAGTGTGAATTGAAACTAAAATAATACACATGGAAACCAGCTGCAGAAATGATTAGCTCACATTTTCTCCTAGCAGATTTGCCTACAAATATATCTGATGCAATGTGAGAAGTATTGCTTCACAATAACATCATAATTTTGCTGATGTCAGTTTCTATTAAAGTAGCCTAATAAGTAGTAACTATTCTGATAAATAAATGCATGTGAAGAGTAATTGGAATATAGATATCATACTAGAGCAACTCAGAGAAAGGTAATTCTCTCTCATGAATTATTTCAGTATTTGGTTTTATTCTCTTCTATGAAATTCTTCACACGTGCACACACACACGCGCGCACAGAGCAGAGTTTCAGGCCCAGGCAAGTCTTCCTGGGGCACTGTTGAAAAATTACAGAGCAGTGAAACCCCAGGTACTGAAATCAGTGGCAGTCTGCCTGCTGCAGTAGAGAGATGAGCCAGAAAAGCAAGGGGGGTGATTTTTAAAACCTACCTAGTTTCTAAGAAGAACTTGATGATATCAAACTCTCTCCCGAAAAATAACTTGATTTTGAGGGATCAGCAAATTCTCACCAGAAACTGTGGTGCTGGTGTGTTTCTGACAACATAGCAGATGTCTGTCATGTGTCTTGACAAAGGAAATTAAAAAATTATTTGGGAGAGTTGATGAAGAAGACAGCAGGAAATGCTAGAGAAAAAAATACAATGGAATAATCCAAAGTAAAAGGAAGGGAGAAACAATGTCTAGAAATATAAGATAATGGCTCTGATGTGTTCTCAAGGGTATTCCAGATGCTCTTCTCCGCTTGTGGCTACCTCTTTTCTTGACCTGCTGTCAAATAAGTACTTGGTATGACTTCCTCTCCGTCTCACTGATTTAGTCTTCTTTCTAAAGTGTTGGCTGTTCTTTCCCTCCTGCTTACTCACTCTTTTCACTTAGCAGTTCCTTTTTCCTGCCACCACAGCATCCTTGATCTTCATTGTCTAGATTTTCCTGCAAATATTGTCACAGCTCCTTGTTGAACACCTCTCCTTTGCACTTGGGAAACCCTTTCAAACATGTTCACAAAACCATAGTCATCCGATCCCATATGCCAGCTTTGCCTACAACCCCAACTTTACCATTCTACAAGATGGCAATGGTGAGGCAGTGGGCTAGTAAGGATTGACATCTACTTTTTAAGACAAATTTTAAATACTTGACAATCAAATTATTTGCACAGGGTCCTATGCCAGTGAACCTCTGGAGCATTTCCCAGGGTTCTGTTAACAAAGAGACCATTTCAGGATAAGTTTAGCTTAGGGGGTCATCCTTTCCTTCTACTTTTCTAAGAAAATTGAATACAATTGTATCAGATATTATTCATGTTTTCTGTAGCCCTTCTTTAATGTTTATTAGTGACCTTTGGAGGTTAATTAATGCCAGGACATTTCACCCATGATCTGTTTTCTAATTCAATTTGTTAAATGCAAGTAACCATAAATAATTATAAATCAATTACTGAGTCTATTCTACACTTCACCAACCAAAAAAATCATAACAAAGTATTTTTGAAGACGCCTGAGAAAAATGAACCGCTTCCGTAAGGCTAGGCATTTGTGCTTCAATTTATCTTTTCCTTCAGAAAAAACACTATTTGAAATACATTTTGCTAAATATGGGAAGTACCTTTGCAGAAGAAATCAATTATATTCTTAAGTTTAAATCTTTTTTTTCCAGCCATGTGCAATGTATCACTGTATCTTAGAAATGCACCCTGGGAAAAATGCTTCTATTCTTCACTAAAAATCCATGAATAACATTATGTAGAAATTAGTTTATGATAAATGATTTAAAATCTTAACCTAGAATGGTGTCTTATTCAAATGTCATCAGAAAATGCCACCTCACCCGCAGAAAGGAGTCAAGGGATCCATTCTCCATATATTCAACTACAATCATTACTGGTCTGCCTGCAAAACAGCAAAGAAACACATTAGGGTTATGGATATATTGTGGGGCTTTTACAATTCCAACTGTTACACACAGATTATGCACAGAAGTTAAATATGTTACCCATTTTCAAAATCCTCATTTATATCACAAACACAATTCCCTGTGTTATTCCCTAAGAATTATTTTCTATCTTTTTTGTTGCTGTTGTTGTGGTACGGGGTTAGCTGAATGTGCACAGTTCGTTCCAGTGTATTCTCTCCTTAAAAAGGATCAAAGAAGAACCTGTTATTTCCAAATAGCAACACCTACTGTGTAACATTTTTGAATATATTTGAGTTACGGCAAAAAAATAATAATTCCTGAACCATATCCAAGAAACTACAAACTCAGTGCTATAATTTTCCTCTCAAATATTGCAATGATTTACTGGCATACAGATTGACAGGTAGAAGCGGATGTCACAAAAAGCCCTCCTAGATTGGGTGTGTGTATTGTGCGTGTATAATCCAGTAAAACTGTGAATTCATATATTTGTACATACATAACATACACGTGATGTTACTCAAATCAGTTTTGCTCGAGTAGCACAGCTTTCCTGTATGGTACCAGAGCGGGATCATATCCAAATTGAAGTAGAAGAACATGTTACATTTATTTCTTAAAAGAATATCCAAATCTGAAGATAAACTTTTAAACTGGGTACTTTAACTGGGTACTTTTTGCTGTTGATACCCAGGAATAAACTACAACTCTAGAACCGCTTGACAGGAGAGGCCAAATTAGCATGCTAATCAGGCTATGCAGCAAGAATTTTTTTAGAATTGTTAATATTACAAAGCAGCCATTCTAACATATGCAAAATTAATGCAATGAATAAGTATGTTAGTAAGACTGGGAAGGAGGTAAAAATACTTAAAATGGTGAACTTTTCTTTTCCTGAGCACACCTGTCTCTTTTGGGGTTTGTGGGAAACTGGGGTGTGCCAAGTGGTGACACCACAAGTCCGCCCATTTCACTTTCTTCATACACGACTAGCTGTTCCAATATTTCTCAAATCCAAAGGAAGTCTCTTTCATGACTTTTTTCTCTGCCCCTCAAATTATTTTTGTGTTTTATTTGGACAAGGGGATGAGAAACAAACACAACGTTCAGGGTGAGAAAGCATAGAAGGGCATTATGGTTGTTCCAGCACAAGTCCATTTCTGTACATGATAACTTTCTGCTCAGTTTGGTTAACAGTGGAAGTGTTTATTAAACTGTCCACAGTATACAATAAGCCACAGCCAGGTTTGACACCATCCCACACTATATCCTGGTCTCTAAATTGAAGAGACATGGATTCGACAAATGGACCACTCGGTGGATAAAGAACTGGCTGGATGGTCGCACTCAAAGAGTTGTGGTCAACGGCTCGATGTCCAAGTGGAGAGCAGTGACGAGTGGCGTTCCTCAGGGGTTGGTACTGGGACATATACTATTCAACATCTTTGTCGGCAACACGGACAGTGGAGTCGAGTGCACCCTCAGCAAGTTTGCCAATGATACCAAGCTGTTTGGTGAGGTAGACACGCTGGAGGGGAGGGATGCCATTCAGAGGGACCTGCGCAGGCTGGAGAGGTGGGCCCAAGCCAACCTCATGCAGTTCAACAAGGCCAAGTGCAAGGTCCTACATCTGGGTTGGCGCAATCCCAAGCACAAATACAGGCTCGGCAGGGAATGGCTGGAGAGCAGCCCTGAGGAGAAGGACCTGGGTGTGCTGA
>NW_009649568.1:3371740-3378491 GCF_000708025.1 Charadrius vociferus
ACGAGGATGATCCGAGGAGGTCTTATTGTGGCCTTCCAGTACCTAAAGGGGGCCTACAGGAGAGCTGGGGAAGGACTTTTTACTGGGGCATGTAGTGACAGGACGAGGAGGAATGGCTATAAATTGGAAGAGGGCAGGTTTAGATTAAACATTAGGAAGAAGTTGTTCACTTTGAGGGTGGTGAGGCACTGGAACAGGTTGCCCAGAGAGGTTGTTGAGGCCCCATCCCTGGAGGTGTTCAAGGCCAGGCTGGATGTGGCTTTGGGCAACCTGGTCTAGTGGGAGGGAGGTTGGAACTCAATGATCTTCAAGGTCCTTTCCAACCTAAACCATTCTATGATTGATTCTATGATTCTAATTCAGCTGTGCTGTTACAACTAACCTTGAATTTCAAAAAGTGAATGAGCCATTTCTCTGTTCCTTCCCAGCATGTTGACTTGGAGTTCCTGGTACCCCAGTGATGGTCATTCATATAGCTTCTAGACTTTCTAGAGTTCCTCACAATATTATCTCATTTCTTCTAAAAAAATTCAGCATTCTTTCTGTATTCACCCTCATGTTTAGGTCCTCAATGAATAAAATAGTGTTTTCACCATGTTTGGACAGTAGTACATTTTTTTCTGTCTGAAAATTCTCAGATGCCTTCATAGTCTATTTGGATAGCCTTTCTGAAGTGTGAAGAATTACTAGCTTTTTTTTTTTTTTTTTATAATCTAATGTTTGGTCTCAGCTGCAGATGTGCACCTGCCACCAAATCAATTTATTTATATTCATCTGCATCCATTGGTTATACCCTGGCTTTGCATTATAAGCTTAAACGATACATCACTTTTAAGTTCTTAGAGAGCAGAGCATTTTAAAAATTAATGTTTTCTTTACTTCAGCTTGCTAATGATGACTAGTTGTATAGCTTAATCTCTTTAGTTTCATGCACATAAATGACCTAGATTCCCTTACCTTTACCATTTCCTTATTATCAAGGGGCTGGCATCTCCATGGGAAAGAAAAATTCTGTAATCTGGAGAAGTAAACAAATGGCAGCCTGATGCTAGAGGATCTTACTGTATGCAGAACTCTCTCAAGCAAGTAGCAATCTCTTAATTGTTGCAGACAACAGCATCTTGCAATAAATAGGTATGTAAAATGGCTTTCAGATGGTATATTTGGTCAGGCATAAGTTACCCAGAAATTTCTCTTTTTTGTGTGAATCAACAAATAAAACAAGTTTATGGAAGATTTGCATTTGAAGGGAATGACAAATGGAGCTACTGAGCTTCAAATCAGTGTCCCTGGTTTCCCGTTAGTAATCCTTTGGCACCCTATGCTTTCTGGAATCTGTGTTGTAAGGTTCTCTAGAGGTTCACAGGCTCTTGTTACATCTTTTATGCTCCTTAGATAGCAACTTTTAATTCTATGTTTTCTCAAAATATCTATCACCACCCCTCAACCTCTGACAAACTGTACTTCATTTTGCTCAGATGAACAGTATGAACTTCTAGGCTAAAATAACTATGAAAGGTATCTATATGCATTTATCTGTGGATTTAAAAAAGAGATTTCAGTATTTTTCACTAGATAACGTTTATGAGTTTTTAAACTGCCTGGTGCCTTAACACACCAAGCCATCCCTGATGAAAATACTGTATCGTAGCACCGAGTCGTTCAAGAATAGATACACAAAACCAGCTCTTCCTCGTGATAGCACAGGAATGGCATGATCTGGTAAATATACCAAAATAAATAGCATTTGTCTTCAAACAGGTTGCTGTATATTGGAAGATCAGCATGTCATTAAGTATTCAGGAATTTTGGTGAACAAGAAATTTAGTCACTTAGGCTGATAGCTTCCCACAGACTCAGTCTGTATCCCTCACCATCCTACCTAAATCTCAAATGAACTTCATGCAAGATTGTGTCAAGATACCACAAAAATGAACCCAGCTCCATTGCTTTATTATCTGAAGCAAAAATCTTGAATCTGGATCCTAAATTAACTTCTCAAATAATCTTCTTTTAGTGTGCCAGTACTTGATAAAAGCCATCCTATTTTGGCTGCAAGTTCAATGGAGATATTGACGTATTCCAAGCTGGACTGTGACAGGCAATACAGTGAGACTTTTAGTCAGCATAGTATTTGTCTTTGGAGTACCTGTAAATCAAAAATGTCTCAGCTATTGTTTCAGTTGCTTGAAGATACAGTAAAAAAATTCTGCTACACAGCAGATTCCAGTGGGTGTTATCAAAGTGGTAACACACAGGTTCTATTCCCAGCAAACAATGCTTTTCCAATAATTTTATAGGTTTGCAAATTTCATACAAGGATCTCTAACCATTTTACAAATGTAAGTACATCAAGTGTCAGGAAATGTAAGGTAGGACTCATCTTGATTTCAGAGGTGTTGTAGGAAAAACAGACTCAGAAAATCAAGTGGCTCTCTCCACCTAATCAGTATAGTCTACCCAGCCAGGCTCCGTTTCATTATCGATCACAATGTTGTATTTTATTCCCAAACTCAGTACCTTGTAGAGGCACTTAAGTGGTTCCACTGTGTGTTCGTGTTGCATAAACACTCTCCAGTTCAGAAATGGTTGAAGGAATGGGAGTAGCAGTCAGCTCTGGAGAAGCTGGCTGAGACTTGAGGATGAGCAGATGACTCTGGCACATCCATGGGAGAATCCAACACTGGGCATCTCAGTCCAGAGACAGAGTCACCAGTCCCAAGGGCAGGCAGTGGGAGAGACTGTGAAAAGCACAGATTCTGATGTGTATAGCTGTTGCACTTCATTAGTTACAGATGTGTGAAGCAAACCCAGGGCTTGTATAGAACAAAGTTTTTGGTAAGACAAAAGGCTGTGGTTGATGTTAGTTTCCTTTGCATTTGCAAAGAGCAGATGCTATCCTTTATACTGTGGTACAATTTGAGTCCAGAAAAGATTAAGCTCTGTGATGAACCCTGTACAAACACAGAATACTGCTTTCGCTTTAAATAGGATGACAAAATTGACTTTGAAAAATAATACTGGGAGATTTTTAAACTAGCTTAATGTTTGCCTCTAGACAAAAAAAAAAAAAAAAAAAGAAAGACTATTACTTAGATTATGAAAATTCATGTTGCTCTCATGGTACTAAGAAAGATGAATTCTTCATCCTCAAAACAAGGACAGGAATGAAAAAAGGAAGGAGGGCAGAGAAGTCTCTGAGAGAGAAGTAATCTCTGATTATTTTATCATGGGGTAGGCTAATGCAATTCTGGAAGGCGTTGAATTATTTTCCAATATTTATGATTGCTTACACAAATGAAACACGGACATCTTTACTTGAAGAAACAAGTTTAAGGATAAACAGCAGTGGGAGGAGATACAGGTGGAACTCAGGAAAGCACCCAGGGCTCAGGAGGATGGCAGAGGCTGCCGCACAGACAGCTGTGCCAGCGCTGCGTGACCCTGCTACATGAGCACCTGTGAAAGCTCACACGTAGCCCCAGGGAAATCTGTACCTGCAAAAGAGCATGCACCCAAATGCACTCCCCTGACCGATGACAAGTCCCCTCTGCGGCATGGGTGCACCTCACCAGGTAGCTGGACACCCAAACTCTAGTTTAAAGACTTGACCAGTTCAGGTGAGTGTTTTCACACGGATACAGGCATAGGCACTAGACAAGTATCTGAGGAAGAACTGGGTTAATTTTACAGTCAAGATTCACATAAGAGATGGCATGGAAAAAGGACACTGAAAAAGGTGTCAGCTTTGGCTGAGGACTTGGAAGAAAAGACAGAGGTTAAAAGCATCTAGGAACTAAAAACTGCAGACACTGCTGGAGGAGATCACACAACTTCATGTTTGAATTGGGGATCGGCAAGATATAAAAAGGTTTGAAGATGGATTCAATGATCAAATTAGCGAAACAAATCATTCTTGCAGGAGCTTTAGATACCCAGCAGTGCTGGAGTAGGGAGTACAGCAAGAAAATAGACTTTTAAAGTAGAAGAATGATATAAATAGTGTTCTGAGGCAATAGGTTTTAAACCCAAATATGGATTCTACACACTACATATATGACATTTGACATTTGCAAATGTGTAACAAATTTACCATTTTACTATATACTTAAGATAGCAATATGAAATAGTATTTATACATGACATATTGATACCATAGCCACATTCACTGTTTTCGTAATTTCTGTGAAACTATAAATATTCCCACCCCACTCTTCCTCAGCCCCAGGTATGTGTCTGGGATATTGGCTAAAGCAGCTTCCCCTCCTTGCACAATGCGCATGGAGTAACTCTGGCTCTGGCAGATCCATGGGAGACTCCCAGCATTCCAGAAAGCCAAATCAAACATGCAAGAGCAGTATCAGGGAAAGGACATGAATTTCAGTACTCAAAACTTAGATGAACCTGTAGAAGGTGCAGGGACTATTCATTGTTTTGATGCAATTACTACCTTGTGACAAGTGGCTGACTGGTTTTGACACTGTGTGGGTTTTATTTTTTCATTGGAGAAAGTTTTTTTCCCACCCAGCTGCACTGTAATGCTATTAAAATAAAACCAGCATAAATGACAAACATTCTGTATTGATGTAATGCCACCTCAGAATATGTTACAATTTTGTACTTTCTATTGATCAATCTGCTTGACATTTTCTTTAATAAGCAGAAATGCAAAAAAGAAAAAAAAAAGTCGTACATTGCAGAATAATGTAAAATACCAATTATATGTAAAACTCACACCGCATACATTTTTAGTTGTCCTTCTATTTTCTTTCCCCACAACTCAAGATTTTGATAGCGTGTAATTTATTTGAGTGGAAGACTGATGAATAAAGAGGAGAATTTGAAGTGTCATATCAATGACAAAATATTCAGCTTGTTGTCTCCTGTTGTCATTTTAAATAATGCAGCAAAGCCCACTTTAATGAATTTTTTACGTAAGATTAATCCTCCAAAAAGAATACAGTTACTACATGCTCATTTCTAGAGTCTTTACTTATAATGAAATCTTTAATACCCATTATGGGAATAGATCTGTTAACATAAATACAGGATACTTACTCTTCCACTTAAAACAGCAACGGTTTGAATTTGGTCTCTAGTTCATGTAAGAAAATAGTGCTCCATCATTTCTGCAGGTCAGAATTCACGTGTCTCAGAAAATCATGTCCGTATCAGGCATTTTTTCACTCCAAAACCATGTTCTGCCTTTGGTTCCCCACTAACTTACCTCCTGCTAAAGCCAAAGAGATAAGACTAACAGAGGCACTGCCTTAGGTAGCGCTGGGGCTTTCAGCGCTCCAATAGCATGCGAAGCACCCACAGTAAAACGCTGTGTCCCTCACTGACATGCCCAGGGCTTGGAAGACACTCCTGGATCTCGCACTAGCTCTATTCCTTACATATTGCTTCAAATAGGAGAACCGCCTGCTGTGGCACTGCAGCTTCCTCACTCCTGCTACTAATAACGATGCAGCTGTATGCATCAGAGAACTAATTGCAGCAAATAATGAAAAAAAAAATATAATTATATATTTCCATAACACAAAACCAATGGTGGAAAAAAGAAAGGAAAAGAAAACTAACTATTATGCAAAAAGGAATTGAAAAAAGTTCTGCCCGGTTTTGCATTGTTAGCCCAAACCAATACACGGGAAGCCAATGAGAATTTTGCTGCAAGCCATCCCACTTGCGTTACTGACTTACATTACAGAAGGTCTCAGACTGAGTCCTCTGTTCCAAGAAGCCACAAAAAATAAAAGATGCACTTCCAACCCCCTTCTTGAGGCTTCCAAAGTCAGAGTTTGCAAGCAGGACAGCATTAACTTATATACATCCTGCTATTACGGGAAATCACGTAGATATAGCCTACTTACCTTGCTGTTAGTGCTCTGTTTTCCTGTATCTATATAATACTTCTCATTAGTTAAGTTAGTTTAGTCAAGGGTAGATACCTTTGCAAAATCAATTGATAAAAATACAAAACATATGAATGAGCTTAAGTTACTGTCTATTATTCAACAAACTAGGGCCACATAGCTGTCACTACTAGCTGAAGAAGATTTACTGTATCAACACAATAAGAAAACATTGTTCTCTGTAATTATACTGAATAATTTTGCATTCACTACCTGGTAACCCACTGGCAAGAATTTGTACCTGTTGGTAAGATTTGGAAGCCAGGAAAAGTCTCTATGTGTACTTCTAAAATACCTTCTCAAATCCTCTGGCCTACCCCTCCTGCAACAACAGGCACTGTGAACAGTTGTCCTGTTTTTCATATGGCGAAGGGGGACATATGACAAAGTTTTAGCTTTCTCTGGCATGCTGCTTCTGCAAACCCTAATCCAAATCACTCCTCTAGCATGCCTACAAAAGATATTCTGGAAGGTTTTGAGCAAAGAAAAGTGGGACTGTAAGGAGAAAGCAGTTAAACCTTTTCCATTATTTGTTTTCTTCTTCCTGTATCTCCATAAGAGAAGCAAATGGAGTGCAGTAGAGGGTAAAAGCAGAAAAAGTAGTTGTTTGTCACTAGTTGGAGGTTGGGCAGGTGAGGGAGAAGTAGTGGCTAAAATTATACCATAGAAATTTTGGTATTTTTTTCATTTATACTTTCTAGCCATACACGTTAAAAAAAATATTTGCATTTCTTCAAGTTTCTATGTATTGGGTTGGTTATCTGTATTATCTCTTCTACATCTTTATTAGCATTACAAATACAATACAGATGAAAAAAATTTCTGTTTTATTCCTG
>NW_009649568.1:3378523-3385339 GCF_000708025.1 Charadrius vociferus
AAGCAACACCTTCATCATTAGGGTGAGATGGCTTATTAGAATTCAGATGTACACATGGAGGGGAAGAAGAGCTGCTGCACTTGTAGATGAGCCCTGAAAGTTGTGCACGAACTATTCGAAGTACATCTAATGCATCTCATTTGAGAGTCTTACACTATTTTTCAAATACTAACCTAAAAACAGATAAATCCATGCTACCTATGGTGAAAAGAGAAGACAAGGTGAAATTACTTGGATGAGGTATCACAGAAAAGCAGTCCTCAGCCTGCAAGAAAAAGCTGTGGGAACCAGAAAGTGCGCACAAAGAGGCTTTGCTTTGTCTTCGTGTTCCCCTGATCATGAGAGTGTGCCAGCCTGGGCCCTTGGTGTAAAACGATGTACCTTAAAACATAATCTGAATTATGGCAGTTGCCCAAGAACTTCCACAGGTCATTACAACAGCTGATGTTTGCATCAAAATCTTGGTCATGTACCCTGGAACCTTTCTGTCATCTCCATGCCTTATAAAGATGACCTTACTGACTTGAAAAAGGTTTTAAGAGATGACAAAATCACAAGCCTGAACAAGGACTGCATTTTTGACCATCCTATCTCAAACACTAGGTTATATCATCCCATTTTAAACCAAGAAATCCCAGCAATAAAGGCAGTCTTTCTCTGTGTAAGTAGGAGGGAGAATGTAGACTAGTTTCTTTGCAAGTATAGGTAATTTGTTACTGAACAGCCACAAAAAATTTGGCTGCTCAGTTTTATTTTAATTATGTTTGGGGGTCGGGGGGGGGGCGAAGTTTTTAACAGGACTGATTCTGGCGTAAGTTTTATATTGCTTGAAATTTGACCCTAAAAATTCTAGCACTGAAGCAAATAACAATAAAAAACCCCCATAATAAATAACAGAATCTGTTCAGATTCAGTTTGAGAGGTACTTTTGCCCAGTTAGATTAGCCAAAACAATTCATCTCACCTCCTTAATAACTGAATTTCAGCATATTTCACTTTATCTAATGACATTTCACCCTTAAGTTACTGTTAACATTTTCAATGTTCATACCACTCTACATCCTCTTGTGGAAAGAGCAGGGGATGTTCTTTGGTTCAAAATTAGTCCACAGAGTCTGACTGCATCACGGATCACTTGCCCTCTTGACCCCAGAACATGTAAAGGAATTTAAACAAAATCAAGTCTGTGTATCAGGGGCTTCTGCACTTCATCAATATTCAGTATGCTATGATACACAAGAGGTACTTAAGGAACATAAGAAACAAAGCTTATTTAATCTCTATTGTGAATTTAACAATTATCACAGGTGTGTTATATTTAGAAGCTGTAAGCTACAACAGAAATTTGCAAATGAGCAAAAAAAACCTGCACAAGATTAGAGTAAAACATGGTTTTGTGCTTTCATAAGTAAAATGACATGGTTAAAGTATTATTTTAATCCTACTCTGAAATGTCAAGGCATTTTTTGATTATTGATCAAAATATGCTTGATTGTGATTTTGATAAGATTCTGACATCTTGAACTTTAGAATATCCTTTATATGTTTTTTCCATTTACTATTTGAGCAAACATGTTTTGCTCCTATTTTCCTTTGGTCTACATATACTTTAAACTTCTGAGCTATACAAAACTGATGAGACACCACCTCTTCCTTCACTGTTTATGAGTATCTTGGTGCTTTCCACCCATGAGAAAAGCATAATTTCTCATTTCAAGAAGCTGAAGGCCACATTTCAATACCACTGAAATTTCTGAAATCCACAAAGGAAGCTTCAGTTGTAACATGTGTGAGTTGCTAAATCCAAAATTAAGAAAACAAAACATTATGAGTCATGTGTCCAACAAATAAATGATGCACTGGACCTAACATGATGACAGTTTTGCGATCTCATGGTTTTTTTCTTATTCCTCTTTGAGGTTTTGTACCTTCAGGACACGAAGGCACACATTGTCAAGCTTCTCCCTTCAACTCTGATCTTGATCATGAACAAAAGCTGACAGTTACAATGAATATGGGTCAAGCAGCAAACTTCAGATACAGAGGTTTTTAGACAAGCATATACATCTTGAAGAAATAAATAAAAAAAAAAGGGAATTCATTGACACGAAGAAGAAAACCAAAAGCCAAAAGCATTCATCTCCCATAACTCCTGTAACTGTGGAGACATCTAGCAATATCTAGACATAGCTAGCAATATCTAGATTTTTTCTGAGAAAGAAAAAGGCATTTCAAGGGAAGGAGTCAAATTCTCATAACTATGCGTCACAAATAGGTCATATGAGTTAGTCCAGAATTATGCAGTCTTCACCAATGGTGTAAGGCATCTAAACAGGCTTGTTAAATACCAGTGTGTAAAATCCAGAGTTAGGCAGATTATTTCCCATACACTGTATTTGGGCAATGGTACTTCAGCAAGTTAAATTTGGTAAAGGTACACTGGCTTCCTACCTAAAACAGACCAAAAAACCCTAAACATTATTCAAGTTAACTATTCCCTCCGTCTCCCACCTCACAAAAAGTAAAGCAATTCTGAATCTGCTTTCACATCCAATGCTTTACTGCTGGGCTGAACAGGGACTTCAGATTTATTTTTTCTTTTCATCTTGAAACAAAGAATAACTTTGTGTAGCTTATTTAAAAATATATTTCTGTGTGCATCCATCAGGCTCCTCCAGCTCTCCTCTTCCTATCTTTCTGCTCCTGTTGGTGATCAACAGCAACTTGCTTCAATTCACGTGCTCGTTACAATAAATTACCACATTTTCTCTAGTCAGATTTTGAAAAAATATGCAATAGTAGTGTATATTGTGTAAAACCGACCACATGTGCAAATAAACTTTTCTGAACTTCTAGGGCTAAAATGTTTGGAATTGTTTATGATGACCATCTGAGCGTGAAATGAGCTATTTAGCAAAGGGAGAGAATGAAGACCTCCTTTTATCGTGTCCTACACTCAGAGCTTAATCCTAGTTCTACAGCTCAAGCTAAACCCTAATGGACCAGCACAAAAAAAAGTTTCTCTCACTATTCATGTTACATACTTTGGTTCTGAAGTACGTCCTGCCTGCATAATGGGAAAGTCTGTATACATTTGAACTTCTATTCTCAGAAAATACATGCCATTATGCATTAGTTGTAGGGTTTATAGGCTAGATATGCCAGTGAAATAGCACTGAGGCTGGAAAGAATAAACTGGAAGAGCTATTTGGCTCAGATGTCCTAGGAAATGTATATGCAATAAAAGAATCAATTTGTTAGTCACCAAGAAAGGATTAGCAATTTTCATTTAAAAAAAATGCAGCAGTTTAGGTGCTGGAATCCAGAGTAAGGAAAAATGCATTAACTGAAAAAAAAATAGAAGTTACTTTTCTCATTATTGGAGTACCATAATTATAGTTGAATTTCACTATGAAAAGTGCTCCTTGATGGTTGTTGTTGAGTAATTTTGTTCAATAAGGGTCTGTCAATACAATTTGCTTTCAATTGTCAGTTTATACAATATCAAGAATAATGGGCTCACTCAGGTGCACTTGGAAATTGTAATAAAATATTAATTTTGGGGAAAAGAAAACTGATATTAATCTGGTTTAGTATTATACAGTTATGCCTGAGTTTTTTGAGAAGCTCTCTGTAATAAATGTGAACATTACAATGTATGTTAGACAAACATTCATAGACAGCCAGGCACTAAAACCTGGTTTTACTAGGGATATCCTGTGGGGATATCCTCTGTATAACATATTTTATGAGGAGGAGGCTTGTCATTACTTAGTCCAAGACAGCAGTGAGGTGGTCTGTAAATGAAATAGGGGGCAATGATGCAGCTGCTGACTACATGGGGAGATCAGAGGATTCACAAGCAAATCACAGCACTAATGTTCATAGAAAGGTGTGTATGAAATAATAATTTTGACGTTTTTTCATCCCTTTACTGTTAATGTAGTTTGAATGCTGAACACTAGGAAGAGGGTCTGGGGGGTTTGCTTAACATGACCTTTTCCATAGTTTCTCATAGTTTGACATCCATCTCTAGTTGTTCTTGTCAACAGAAAAACTCAGGAAAGGAGTTTAGCTTGAAAGACATGGTAGGAAAGGTATTTGCTTTCCCTCTCTTCCTTTCCAACTCAGCAGACTTAACAATCTGCCTGACAGTCTTCAAAGACAGAAGCATACCATAAATTTTTCTATCCTAACTTCTGCCAGGCAATTTGGGTATGTATTTACATAACAAACCCTTTACACGTGACTGAAATCAAGAGCTGCTAGTAAGCTAAGAATGTCTCCAAAATGGAGCAAACAACACTGTACGTAGTTTGGAAGAGCTGGAATTTGAAGAAATAGATGCAGCACTTGTAATTTAGTTATTTGGTTTTTCACAACATGCGTATATGTGTGCATGTTTGTGTGTGCGTATGTGTAATTATGAAGGAACGGGTAAGCTTCCACAGCTCGTGCCAGTGTAACTATGGTGAGAAGTGTAAACTGCTAAGTTGTTTAAGAATTCTATTTAATATATGCAAGGATATCACTTGGGAAAAAGTACTTATTGCTTATGTGAATCCATCTGTCATTATAGACCTGCGTCAACTAAGTCATGTGAATTTGTACTGCTAACAGGTGGGATAACAAGAACTAAGTAATTTGTGACAGAGTGGTAGTTAAATCAAAAGGAAGCTATTGTCTGAAAATGGGCTTGTTTTTGCAAAAATCTAGGATAGGTATTTGGAGGCCTGCTGAAAGCTTTGCTTCTAGTGAAACGGCTGTATAGCAGTGACAGACTTTTGATGAAACTATCAAATACAAGCACTATTGCATTAGCATAGTTATGTCTAGGCTTAAAGAATACCTACATTTGAGGCAATCCATTTATGCAGAAAGATGTAATGCCCCATTCCAGCAGCATAAATTAATCTTTAAGTTGGCTAAATGAGGAAACCTTTTACATAAGTGAACCTCTGCATAGTGCAAAAGCAGACACCACATTGTACAAAACTGAACATCAGCTGTCAGAGCAATGGTAAAAGAAATACACTCCCCCCAACTATTGAGTGAAAAGTAGGAAGGGAAAAAAGGAAATCAACAGCTACATTGCCCCGCCAAGCTGTTTTCCAGATACTTATTGATAGCAGGCTTTCCAGTTTAGTTCTGTGTTTCACTTAAGACATCTGCGGGGAATTTTGTACAGAAAAGATGTAAAGGCATTTTGTCTGTAGTAAGCAATAAATGTTCTGACAATTTTGAAGCAAATCTGCCACTTAGCTTGAGTTGAAGCTTTTTGGTAAATAAAAAACATCTCATTATCTTTGTTCCTGATGACCCTAATAGCAGAATAATGCAGGCGTTTTAAGCCTTTTATTAAATTCACTGAAATCTTACACGAGCTATATGCAAAGCAATTAGAGTTCAGCAAAGTTATTAAATGTTAAGCACTTCTGTTAGGCTTATGCAAGATACTGTCCAATATGAGCCCAACATCTCAGATAATGGAGGTGGGGGTCACTGTGCTATCAAAGGCTGCAATTGAGCATGCTTCCCTCCAGCACCAGTACAGAGCAATCCTCTCACTTTTAATGAGAGAGTGTAAGCCTTGGAAGGTAAGCATCAGGACTGCAACGGGCCGTTGATTTTGCCTGCCTATTGCTGTTCTAACAGCCAGAGGCTGCCCATGACAACACGTATATCCTGTGGCCAGCAGGACTAGGAAGTGATTGTCCCACTGTACTCAGCACTGGTGAGGCCCCACCTTGAATACTGTGTTCAGTTCTGGGCCCCCCGCTACAAAAAAGACATTGAGGTGATGGAGTGTGTCCAAAGAAGGGCAACAAAGCTGGTGAAGGGTTTGGAGCACAAATCTAATGAGGGGTGGCTGAGGGAACTGTGGTTGTTTAGCCTGGAGAAAAGGAGGCTGTGGGGAGACCTTATCACTCTTGAAAACTACCTCAAAGGAGGTTGTAGCGAGGTGGGGGTCGGTCTCTTCTCCCAAGTAACACATGATAGGACAAGAAGAAATGGCCTCAAATTGCGCCAGGGGAGATTTAGATTGGATATTAGGCAAAAAATCTCTTCACAGAAAGGGTTATCAAACCTTGGAACAGGCTGCGCAGGGAAGTGGTTGAGTCACCATCCCTGGAGGTATTTAAAAGACATGTAGACATAGTGCTTAGGGACATGGTTTAGTGGTGGCTTTGGCCATGTTAGGTTACTGGTTGGACTTGATGATCTTAAAGGTCCCTTCCAACCTAGACGATTCTATGATTCTATGATATCACTGCTTAAATACATTCTTGGAGCACTGTTGCCTTGGGTGTCTTTGTTCCCTGGCAAAGCAATACTCAGAAAAAAAGTCAGGTGTTTAATGCAGTGGTTTTAGATACAAAGGAACAAAGGGTACATCCCTTCTCTGTTTGTACTAAAGGGATTAAGGATTCAAGGATAAACTTATATTTTCCACTGAATCATGCATGGTAAGAGATTCAGTTCTGAGTCTCCCGAAGCCCAGATCAGTACTCCTTTCAACACATTTTTTTTTTTTTTGGCAATAAATGCAGTAAACTTGTCTTTTTTTTCTGGTCATGTGTACAGCAAAGCTAATTTTAGCAATTTAGAAAGTTACCATGAAATGGAAATGGCATCCTCTGGTCATTTCTGTAACAGAGGCAATTCGGAATTAAGATTGTTCCTAATGCAAATACAAATATGATAAAGTAAAAAAGGAAGTGTTAAATAGCAGTACTACAGATAAGATTGTTAGGGTACATTCGTCAACAGCAATTTCTGACTTGTACCTGTGGCATTTCATGCCACCTGGACCTC
>NW_009649568.1:3385394-3394599 GCF_000708025.1 Charadrius vociferus
CACTGGCTTTCAACTACCTGACAATCCTCACTTTCCAGAAGGTGGGCAGCCTCTCCCTTTCTGTGGGGTTGCTGCTTCGCTCATTTTTTTTATTGTTTTTGACATGATCAAACAATAACATTTATTTCCGTTACCTTGCTAGGGTATATGTTGCATATCATGTAGCTGCATTTCCATTTTTACCCTGTTTTTAATATTTCATCAGATTGAATCAGTATTCTTAGTAAAAGACATTTCATAGCAAGAAATTATGATCCAGTTTTATTAAACAAGCCACATTTAAGAGTTACAAGTCTAAAAACTGTGATAAAAAGCTTTACAAGCACTCAGATGACAACGGTCCTGAGTACCTTATAAAATAAACTCGTAGGTCGGTATGTAGGTGAGAAGTCAGTTCACAAGTGCAGTAAAGCCATTTGTAATCTAATAAGATCAGTGATATGCTATATGTAACACTATGTTCAAAACAAAAATTTTATAGGGCCTGGAATACTTCCCTGTTTTATAGTTGTTTGGTTACAAATACCAATCTCATTGTGATGCTGACAGCCAAAATAGCCTAAGCTATTAAACACTCTGAGATATCCCAAGGAGAAAAAAATACTGTTGACAAAAGACACAGTCGTAACAAAAGACATCAAAGGTGCTGAGGAGCTTCTATTCAAAGAAAGAAAGTAAACAAAGAAATAATAGCACTTAAAAAAAGTAAGAATCATCTTGTATTAAAGAGACCTACAATTATTGCAAAGGATAAAATGGGGCTTAGAGAAGTAGAACAGTTTCTTTTGTATGGCAAATCAATAACATTATGTAATTTTTCAATTTTGTCTCTACTTTTACCAGAAGAGATTTTTCCTCTTTAAGAAAAACTGTAAGTAACGTTACAGGTAAGACGTCCTGAAAGGATGCAAGTGTGATATTAGTGCATATACAGATTAATTTTACATAGAAATATGTACTTTGGAAAGGAACAAAATTGAACTTCGATTCAGTTTTAAGTATAGTTGAGATACATGTATTCTTCATTTATTGGCTATGGTGGAAGATGGTGTTTAATGGTTCCAGAAGAGAATGGATAACACATACAGCCTTTCTGGGAAAGAATGCCTCTAACCTGTCCTTCTTTCCTGTTTCAGCCCAGTATCTGACAGCAGCCCGTTCACCTGGCATGGTGTTCTCATTCCTAGCCTACACTAAACCTTACACCAACCCTCCAGGTCCCTTGTGCCATCATACAGCTGGGGACCTCACCAGAGACAATGTGCAATATCATGTTGGCAACACAAGCAACAGGATTTTCTCGCTCATTTTATAAGAATTATAGTAGTTCAAATTGTGATAACAGTTATTAAAAAAAGTTAAGGCAGTTAGCGTGAGATACAAGTTGCAGCTACGGAAGCATACAAAGGATTTAAACACCATAATTAAATTTTGTGTTTCCAAATGTGTTTTGCTTCCATGTTTTAGTAAGAGAATGTAAATTTTTAGGGAAGTGCCAGAGTCACATAAAATCTGGGATGTTATAGCGGCATTTTTAAAGTTCTTAAAGTTTTCCTGGTGCACATGAACAGGCTCCATGAAGTGCATGATTAGAGGATACCAAGCCTTCTCTTTCTATATTTAGGTTGACCACTTAACTACAGATCAGTTTCCCGCACAATTTCCCCTATACATTGATTCAGGAAAATGCCTAGTTCCTGAAAAGTAATTTATCTTTTCTATTTCCTTTCACTTTGGCTTTTTTTATTGGAACGGACATCTAATCTCCCTGTCTGACCAAAACCAAATTTTGTTTCCCTACGATGTGTGGAGAGATGGGGCAAAAGGTGAAGGGAAAAATTGATGTGGGGGAATAGGCTGGAATACCTACCAGAGGAAATGCTGGGGGGTAAAGATCCACCCCCTGACACTGGATGTGAGGCCAGGATGCTATTTAAAAATCCCGCCCTCAGGAATCTCGAAAGAGACTTCACCCCAATGGTCGGAAAGGATCCTTTCAAAGAAATAAAAATGATCATTAATCAAATGACTTGTTCTTTGGCTGATAAAAGAAGTCGACTGTTTAAAGAATAACCAAACCTCCGAAAAGTTAACAGTGGTTTCACTGGAACAGATCTTATAAAAAGCAGTTAAAATTTTTTCCTTGTTTTTTAACCAAGTCATACAATACACAGCTTTAACCAGAAAGACTTTGTTTTCCGCAGACTTTGCAAGTGGAGAATTCCAGCACTTCTAGGAGGAATGGAAAAATTTGAGATTTTAAAAGGCAAAATACACCTATTGTATATTCATAATGCATTTCAGATGACTCTACTATAGAGGCATTTTACATTTTGTACACAAATCAAAGAGTGACTGGTAGAGGTGAAGCTATACCAGCAAAGCTGTGTTTTCTACTGGTATCTTAAAGCCAACTGACAAACCACCTGAAAAAAGTCATGTCAGGCAAGGGGAGAAGGGGAACCACAATTTGCAGCCACATTACTGACTTCTGTGTCGGGGCAGCTACATCAGTCAGAGCCTCTATTGCATCTCCCAACACCTATCAATATATTGATGCAGGCAAAAGCCACAAGTACAGACATGGCCCCTTTCTTCTTTGCTCTCACCAGAAGCTTTAGACATTTTATGCTTCCGACAGAATAAACTCTATGTTCTTCTCATTGTCTGAATGTACAGGTTTATTTCTGGAAACAGAGATTATCTCATTCACCACTTTAAAAATAAGTACTGACACATCTATTGTAATGATGATAAATAAGGACTCTATCATTTAAGCCATGTTTCAGCTTTCAGCATGTGCATAGAGATCTAGAGGCATCATTTCAGCTAGCTGGTGTTAGTGCTCAGTGAATGCCAGCATCAAAGATGGATCTGAAATGAGAGCTCTACACATCTTGCTTAAAAGCAGAGTCAAGATTCTCTCATCTTTCAATAAATTTAAATTGACAATCAGAATAACTTGTATATTTTGCAAGTACATCAAGCGCGCATCCATCCAAAAATTTAGGCAATGGCAAGTTTGTTTTCATCACCTTGCAGGTATTTCATAGTTGTTTGTTTAAGAGATAAAAAACATCTTAATATTTACATACAGTGAGAAAAATAAATGGCCTTCTTAAAATTTATGCAACATTTGGGATTTTTTTTTAACTAATAAAAATGTAGTGAGGAAAATTTAGCCTCAAAACACAAATATGTATTCGCTGAACTTAAAGTAGCCTAAGAGAGCGTGAATTTTTCTCTCATATTAATTTAATTAATTTAATTAATTTAATTAGTGTTCCGGATGCAGTATTTTTATATCTGATGGTTAAAGATAAGGCATAAAAGTTTTCCCTCTGGCCACTCTGGAAAAGCTAACTTTAGCAGTCTTGTCAAAGTGTTTCCAAACTCCATGGCTTCCATTTTAAAATATTTTCAGAAGTGATCGTGGATAGAGAGACCAGAATGCAATATACAGAATCTCAATTTTAAAATGGAAAATTGTTCCATAAACTCCAAGACGTTTGGTACATCTTGAAACAACTTAGCATCTTAAAACATGAAGGTTAAATAATGAACTTATGAAGACTTCCCAAATAAAATTTTTCTTCTCTGTTTCAAAATATGAATTGTACCTACCATAAAGAACACCCACTGTGAGTCACATGCTGTATGTACAGAGCTTCAGAAAAGCCAAACAGCTTGAGCTTCACCATTGACATTTTCCTACATTTAAATGGCACTAAATGGCAAATAATTCAAGTTTCCTAGCAGTGTTAGAAGTTGTTACTTTGTTATAGAAAGCAATGGAGACAAAACAAAATTTATTTCACTTACTGAACACATTCAGAAATAAAACCAAGGAACAGCAAATTTTGGAGCAATACAATCTGTGCATACTAAGAAAAGAGCTCGAGTGCTAAAATTATTAAGGCTTTATAAGAAGCAGATAACTAAAGGAACACATATAAATAATCTTTTTCTCGCACTGAAAAAGGCAGGATTCAGTTGCTTAAGCATAAATGCTTTGTGTCATTTGAGACACTGTAGATAATCTGAGATATTCACATTTGAGTGGCAGAGGTGACAAGTTTGGCAGGAGATTTGCACTCTTTGAGAGTGACAGCAGGAGGCAAAGCAGTAGCTGGGTATCAAAGAGGAGGCATTTAGTGCCATTTTAGGCAACTGAATCCCATCCAAACAGTTCACTGTCACCTTAAAAATATCTCTGACTAAGTAGAATAAAGAGTTACAAGAACAAGACCTCCTTTAGTCTCTTCTAGAAGCCCACAAAGAGCTTTGGAAAATGACAAGGTTGATAACATTCAGCCCTGATTAGTATCCAGCAATGTAAAAATGCAGACAAAAGACAGGTTGAAAGTTCGTTCATGTTAAAACATGCATGGTCCTAAATTAAAAGATAGCATATGCCCCAGAATGAACAAATAGGTGCTTTTTTGGTATTATCATCTGCACAATATGAATAGGGTTTGAGACTCTATTATATGATTATATATGTGGACGTTAACTGTCATTGCAGGTAGCTGGGAAAGAAAATTAATTCCTCTAACTCACATCAATTGCTACCAGGACAGAGATCTGGTAAGAGTTTTGGGCATTTACAGTAACTTAGCAGCTTTACTCAAAATTTTACTTGTTTGCATAAACATTCATGACATATTTGATAGAAAATCTGCAACAAAAAAAATGTGTTCAAGACAGAAACGGAGAAAGCTCTCTGCTAACACACAAAGAAGGAGGGAGGTGGGAGCATGCCATTAAAGAGAAAACACCAGCTCAGAAATATTTCTCAGAAATAGTATAAACTTCTGTGTGGACATCAATGAAAAGGATTACATTTCCTTCTATCTGAACATGTTTGTTTGTATAATTGGACAATGAAGACGTAGTGTTTCTTCTTTTTCCAAATTGCAATCATGCTTAGCTGAAGAAAAAGTCCACCAAAAATGTGCCTGCTGCTTTACACTCCAAATTGCAAAAGTACTATTAATTTTTTAGATGTGTATGCTAGCAAAAGAAATCTTAATGCTTAATTTAAACCATCTCTTTAAAGCAACCACACTGGGCACTTGCAAGACGTTAGGGTATTATTTCTTTAGCTAACCAACTTTCTTGAGAAATGCCATTCTGCCAGTGCACATTACACAGGCACTAGCGCTTTACACCCACTCTATTGTTTTGTGTAAAAATTAATACTCATTATTTTAGCAGTGGGTGGAGCTACACTAATGGGAAGAGGTTTTAGTATAAGGTCTTACTGGTTCTAAACTAAGAAAAGGAGACATGAATATTAAGCCATAATTCTGCATGCACTGAAATACAGCTGTTATTTAGCAGCTTACAGGCATGGTTTTATTAAGAAAAAACCCCAACGTCTCCCCTCTTCCATAGTTATACACTATGGACATCACGGTACCTTAACATAGGAAACTACATTAATTACAGGTATTAGAAAAGTGCATTGAAACAGCGAAACTATATGGCAATACTGACAGTTCATATATATATATATATATATATGACAGTTCATGAAGTGTCCACCATTTACTGAGTTCTGTGATACTAGTTTATAACTCAGTGTAAATTCTTCTGTTTCACAATTATTACAGCTAAATGCCTGTGCTCAGAGGCAGTGGGGGAGTGCTGAATCAATTAGCCTGCCTTCCTCCTTCATCTGCTGTTCCAGGGGGAATATCACCACACAAATGGCAGAATTTGATAGGGAAATCACTGGTAGAGCAGCCTAAACTGGCACAGTTTTAGTAGCGTATTATCACACAGAGCAGAAGGGCAAGTATAGATAGCTGGGTAAAGGAAATACTTATGCTTAGTTCAGCTCCAGAGCACACACATTAATTCACACACATTTATTAGCACTCGCATCATGACAGCACGGCCAGCCAGAAGGAACAGCCATTTCTCCCCATAGCAAAGGCAGATTCCACAGCCCAGAGCCAGCAGCAACACAACTGTGCTGAGGAGTCACAGATCTACAAAGGAGAGAAAGTTCTGCCATGTGTATCAACAAAAGTACTGGGCTGATGAATGGATGGGCGGATGAAGAGAACAGTACCAAACACACCCGGTGCAATACTGGTGGAACACCATGGCCTAGAGTGAAACACAACTTATTTTTGAATGGGGGGTGGAAGGGCCCTTGTAAAATAGAGTAAAAAGGATTTAAAAGGAACTAACCTGCACTTTAAAGCTCTCAGGGATTGAGCAAGCTGAGAAATGTGAACCTGACCCATTATTTTTGCCGCTGACACTTTGCAGAAAATTCCAGCAGAAGACCCTCAGAATTTTTCACAGGAACTGAACACGGTTTTATTCTATCAGTGACAGTACATACTCACTCACAGACGCTGACTTGAGTGCAAACATCCACACCAGTTTTGCTCCCAAATGCAGTCCAGTGCCAGCATAGCGCTGGCCGCCCTCAGGGGCCTGCATCCCACCCTCTCCTCTTCGCCAGCTGCAGGCTTCTTTGCCCTACTCCCATCAGCAGCACTTGAGCCGATGCCATGGCAGCTTCTGGGCCCCACAGGACTAGCAGGGATGGGGTCTGAAGCTGCTGAACTGCACAGGTACAGGCAGGCAGGGCCAGCAGCTTGTTCTGTTTGTGCCAGGGTGCCCAAGCCATGCTGGGAGCAAATTAAGCACTTTTTTTTTTTTTTTTTTCCCACTTTAGCAATTGTACTTGTGGGACCTTAGTGAAGCTTATGGTGATCTGCTTTTAAAAAGGAGAACATTTTTACTGTCCCTGCATTGCATCTAACGACCTGACTAAGGCAGGTTAGAAAGCCTACCAAAGACGCGGACTGCTCCTCAGCCCTGTTAGTTGTTGTTAATTGTTGTTTCTTATTTATTACACTTTAATCTGATCCAATGCTTTCTGCAGGTGGAATTGACCATTTCAGGTCCTGTGTATTTTTGGGCATCTAACTGCTTGAAATTCGAAAAGAGCTCTTCAGCTGCTTAATTTAACACACTAGAAG
The DNA here is from genome assembly GCF_000708025.1 of Charadrius vociferus. Taxonomy (NCBI): domain Eukaryota; kingdom Metazoa; phylum Chordata; class Aves; order Charadriiformes; family Charadriidae; genus Charadrius; species Charadrius vociferus. The sequence goes on from NW_009649568.1 coordinate 3,392,399, forward strand.
GAGATGTTCTAGAGAGGTCACAATTACTATCAGTTATGTCTTCTTACTAGTAACATCCTTCATTAGTGCTATCAAAAGAAGACTTTAGTTTTTTTTTTTCCCACAGATTTTGCTTAGAATTTGAAAAAAAAGAAAAATGCACAGTTAGTGTAGTTAATGTAAAAACCCGCTGGTAGTTGTTTCTATATAGTGAGTTGTCTTGATGCTTTTTATACAGGGATTGTAAAATACAGCTAAGAGAAATTTCTTTGGAACTCTGCATATGAAGGCTTTGGGGAAGTGAGTCAAAGGGCTATAATAAGCTTTTGTGTTCAGTTTGGCAGAAAGCAACTGAATGACTTCAGGATGTTTTCACTTATAACTGCACTCTCATGAAGGTGGAACTGTAATATTTAGTAATGAAATACTAGAGAACAGAATGTAGAAAGAGTTTTCCTGCTTCTGAATAAGGGAATTATCCAATGTTAGCACTCAATGTCTGGGAGAAGGCTGGCTTCTGTTATGAGCACCTTGCATTTTAAAATATAACCTGCTTTTTATTGTTACCAGTGTTTCCTCAGGGAAGCTAGAAGAAAGTTTAGAGCATTTTTTCCAACGTTATATGTAATATATCCATTATGGAAAGTACTGAAAACCAGTCAGCTTTTGTCTCCCATGATTTTATTGATTTATCCTTTCTAGACCACCAGAAATTGCACATTACTTCATAATCTTTTATGGGGGAACAACATATGGAAGGTTTTCATGAGGAACAACTTTATAAAGCTTTGAAATTATGATGTCAGATCTTGTAAAGGCTTGACTTGGAATGGAAAAAAGAAAGATCAGAAGCAGGGCTAAAATTTATCCCTGATGAATTTGTTGGCTCATCATATTTTTGGTACATTTAGAAAGCATGGATCTAGAAAATTAATTTTAACTGTTTTGAATGCACTAATCTGGAGATTTAGAATATGCTTTTAATTATTTATTTTAGAGCTTTTTGACATACGTGAGTAAAGATGATAGAGTATAGAGTGGTATGCCTAAATTTTTACTCACATGACTTAAATGTCTTAGGAAAATCTAATTTTTAAGATCACAATATTTTGTAATACATATCATAAAATATTAGAGCACAACAAAAATTAACAAAAATGAGTGTGCTTACCCCTGTTGAAATAATAGAATCACAGAATCATAGAACAGTTGAGGTTCTGTAGGTCATCCAGTCCAACCAAATAATGGGAAGATTTTCATTATCTTGCAAATAACACAGCAAAATCTTTTCAAAGCTAAATTCTGATTTTGGGTACCTAAGCTAGTAAAACCTAAACTTGTATAAACTGTATTTTGCTTTCCAGAGGGAAATTTGTACTTTAATGATCAGCAGCAATTTTTCAAAGGGTGGTCCCATTTTATTTCCCCAGACCCCACTTGAGTAAACGACATCATCTCCAGAGCACTCACAAATAATTCTGTCATTCCCAAATACACTTTCAAGAACTCGTAGGTCTTTAGCTGCCTTTGTCTGAGCAACTTTTAAAGCAGCCTGAATTTTTAATCTCACTGTTGTAAAATATAGAGCTTGGAATCTTAACTCAAAGTAGAAAGTACTACTAGAATACTTAAATAACCTAAATATGCAGCCAATGTAAAACTTAGAACTTCTCCTTCATTTACCAGGTAGGCTCTGACTAATTAAGTTAGAAATAGTGATTTCCTGACGCATCTCCAAGGGAAAGGGGGAGGGGGTTCCTCAGGGGTCGGTACTGTTCCTCAGGGGTTGGTACTGGGGCCTGTATTATTCAACATTTTTGTTGCAGACATGGACAGTGGGGTCGAGTGCACCCTCAGCAAGTTTGCCGATGATACCAAGCTGTTTGGTGAGGTAGACACGCTGGAGGGGAGGGATGCCATTCAGAGGGACCTGCGCAGGCTGGAGAGGTGGGCCCAAGCCAACCTCATGCAGTTCAACAAGGCCAAGTGCAAGGTCCTACATCTGGGTTGGCGCAATCCCAAGCACAAATACAGGCTCGGCAGGGAATGGCTGGAGAGCAGCCCTGAGGAGAAGGACCTGGGTGTGCTGACTGATGAGAAGCTCAACACGAGCCAGCAATGTGCAATCACAGCCCAGAAGGCCAACCATATCCTGGGCTGCATCAAAAGAAGTGTGGCCAGCAGGTCAAAGTGGGGGATTCTGCCCCTCTACTCCACTCTTG
>NW_009649568.1:3394929-3401763 GCF_000708025.1 Charadrius vociferus
GAGGTGTCCCTGCCCATGGCAGGGAGGTTGGAACTCGATGATCTTCAAGGTCCTTCCAACCTAAACCATTCTATGATTCTACGATTCTATGAAAGACTACAATGGAAATTATATCATTTATGTTAGTCGATTTAGCAAGATGCCAAGGTATATGACTAGAAGAAACACAAAAATTAATTATAAACTACTGTTGGAAGGATGCAGCTGAGGACTGCTCACTGTGGTATTTTTAACCAGTGAGACTGGAATTTCTTCTGAAGGAACTCATGTCAAAATCTAAACCTGCAAAAGACCTTTGCACCTGCTCTGCTCCACTTAAGGTCTGGAATTTAGACAATATATGGAATTATTTGACAGAACAGACAATGAATTTTCATAATTTCTATACAAAGCAGTGTCTAAACATTGAAGTTGAGAGGAATCTGTGTCGGGGAATAGTCACCAAACAAGGTCTCTATTACAAAACCTGGGTGCTCTTGCTAGTTCTTAAAATTAGACTATAATGAGGAATCACTTTCATCCTAGGATGTGGCATGGGTATATACTGTCTCCCTGACATGTTCCCATGGAAAGGAAAATTGTATGTCCAGTTCAGAAGGGAGCTGCAATGAGCTTCAGCTACGTTCTCGGTCTGTGACGCAGCTGCCCACACACCTGCATTATTCTAGAGCTCCTTTTGTCTGCCTCTGAGTGACTATCTCACTTCACTGAGTCTCAGCTCTTCAAAAGATGACCCAGGTTTAACTTTAGTTCTGTCAGGATAGTGGCTCGAAAAAGGAGGATCACAGGAACTTGTCTGCAACACCATGTATCAAAGAGTGACCAGTTACTTCATTTTTTTGGGGTGCTGTTCAATAGCCACTCTCAGTGATTTCAGCTAAGAATACACTTTGCTGTGCATTTAAAACAAGAATTCAGCTCGTCCCAAATTATGAGTCTTACTCATGAAAACAAAATGGATTTTCTGAATATCTGTGAGCAAGTTGGTTACCTTCAATCAAAACACACTTTAGGAAAAGCTCTCTAAAAAATCAAACAACCTGCATCATATATTTATCTGGAATAGCCTTAAAAATGGAATAACAGATGCTTGAACGTTCTCTTTTTGCTATATCTTAAGAGAGATTGTGTGCACTTGAAAACTGTATTTTAGAACAAAAGGTCATTTTTTCCCTGCTGTTCTGCATAAGAAAGTTTTTCTCTCAGAAAGGGCTGAAGAGTAACATCCTACTGCACAACATCCCCAGCAGGATTGCCCTTTTTCAAAAGTGAGATGCCATTATTCTCAACAGGACTGAATAGTATCTTGCCTACAGTTAGGTGACTATTCTGAGAAGTGCAGCAGTCTTCCAATGGATTCAATGAGCCCAGATTCACAAATGGCTCTTAAAGAGAGCCATTAGATCACTGGAAACAATAGGATGTAGTAGCCTCTTACCAAAAAGCTATAATCAAAATGGCTGTGGTACAGATATGCAACAGCAAAAGGAAATAGCACACAAGCAGGGGACAACTCTAAGAAATTTGGGGATATTGCACCTCTGTTGACAAATCAGTTTTCAGTCACAAACAATGGCAAAACTTACTAGAAATTCCCAAAGAGTTCTTTTAAAAAACTTTGGATCAGATATACTCACTGGAAAATGTAGAAGAGAGGTGAACACTAGAAATACACGTATCTAGAAGAAGGAAAAAATGTCTATGGAGATATGTGTGCTTTGTAGAAAATAAAAGGGCAAGCAAAAGGGAGGACAGAAGAAACGATGAAAGAACTTAACAGAGGTTTGGAAGAGATTTGGATATATACTTACTTGCCTTGTATTGGCCTAGCTGTGACTAACAACTGTATACTCAACTTAATTGATCCGCACGTTGTGGCTGGCTTGTAACTTAAGAGCTTTCATAATTTCAGTAGAAATACAGGGAAATACAAAATGAACATGCTCTATGAGGTTTAGAAAAATAATAAAGATTAGAAAGCCCAGAATAGTTTTTAGTATTTTGTTATTGTAGGACTGTGCCATGATTTTGAAGGGCCTGATCTGAGAATTTTAGTATTCAGCAGTAACCTGCATCTAACGTATAACAAATTACTGTAAAAATTTTTTTTTTAACTCTTGTTTATTAGTCATATATAATATTTAAAAAAGAATGGGAATTTCCATCAAAAACCAGACTTAAGATTCAACCAGCCATCTACAGTGAAGCACACTGATGTACTTCAATGAACTTGAGCCTGTACCTGGACTGTGTATTATGAAACATATGAGGCAACTTTAATGTTAACATTAATGTTCCTTTTCTGCCTCCGCCAGTAGGTTAAGGGAGACTTAGTGTTGCCTTTGTTTGATCTAGTGTGGGGACAGAGACACTGCCATGACACAAGCATTGCTGGAGTTGCGATGGCCTTGTGGAAATGTTAAACAAACCCAGAGGTTTCTCTCTTTCAGCATTCAATGAATATTTTTGGGAAGAGCAGGGAAGCTTTCTGGCACCCAAGCTCAACAAAATGATCTGAAGAAGGGTTTGTGTGTCTGAAAACATTTCCATTTTCTTCTTGAGTGACACTAAGTAATAATAATAAAAAAGGTCCTGTTTTCTACAAATGGTGCTTTGCTTCTTTTCCCTGTGAGAATTTTGCATGATGGCACAATGAGTAGTTCAGGTGTCTGGATTATTTATTTCCATGCTTTGTTGGGTTTATTTTTTAGTTTGATTTTAACTCTGAATTTCCTTAGTTTCATTGGTTTGGGAATAATAAAGCATCCAAATGTTTTGGCCTCATTTCTGAGAAGCATACCACTATAACCTAGTTCTTGGTGAATATATTTTAAAAGGCCTGCTTTTCTATATCAAGTTCCCTGCACCAGACTTAAATTTACAGGGTCTATCTGGAAACACGATGAAGACAAACAGTTGGCAGGGCAAAGCTGCTGTTCAGGTCTCCAACCATGAAGAGTTTAACCTTGAGATCCTTGTGAAAGACAATGCTTTCCTATGAACCTGAAGTGCTGGAGTTCTCTTATTTCTTGATTGGCAGATGGGAATAAATCCAGACTTAGGAATATTTACATAGAATGAGACTATTTTAGAAAATCCCAATTATAGCAAGTTTTGGCTTTACTTATGACTTCTCTGGGAGAAAAAGTAAATGCTGAAGGAAGCTTACAATTCCTAAAGAGGAACTGATGGAAGTTACAGAATATTTGGGTAGAATATTAACATCTAATTTAATTTCCCTTGCTGTTTCTAGACAAACAGGCAATTTGAGGGAAAAAAACGAGGGAATTGCTTGAAAAGAGTTCTACAAACACTATAGCCATTTATTTTGTGATGTGTTAAATGTCAATGCGCGCTGAAGTTGTGGTTGCTGAGAAGACTGGTGTGACAACATTAATATGATTAAGGCTTTTAACAGCAATAACAACTGTTGTGTTGAATCATCTTTGTAGTCTTAATGGAATAGTAATTGGAAATACTGTGCTTCTGTTATGGGATAAAACAATCTGTGTATGTTTAAGCTGTCTATTAAATAAGTATTTTTCAGTCAATGCTTAAACTTGAAATAGCTTTAGTGCAATGATAATGAAGAACTCTGAAATCCTTATGTATTTATAGTTATGTATGATACCCAGAATGCTGTTCCAAGCACTGTATGCTGTACATTTGGATTTCATATTCACACATGTATTACCAAATTAGCTGGAAACATAGTACTTCAAAATTATAGTTTGCATTCATGATAGAAAAAACAAAGCCTGCAATATTGGCCAAAACCTTTGTGATTTATTTTGTACACATAAATGATTCTGAGGAAGGATTAGCCCATTAATAATTAGCAATATGAATTTCTTTTCAGTTACCTTTTGATCACTCAGTTTTCATGATTTTGGAAGGAAGGTTTCTGAGTAAAATCTGACCATTCCTATGATATGGAATTCTTTACCCTTTAAGACAGGAACCTCCCATGTGAAATGTTGACGGGGTCTTATAAGTGGGATGGTTAAGAAGTTCCAGGGGCTTTTAAATTTTCAGATGTTCTTTTTAATGGTATTTCCATAAAAAGAGAAACAATAGGTTTTAATTTTGTACTCCATGTTTAAAAGTTGCAGTGAGTTTTAATTAGATGAGGGAAATAGCTTTTCACGGGTAACATCTGAAGATGAATGTATTCATGCAGCCTGCTTGTAAATTCTGCAGTTCTGCAATTAAAGTTCTGATTATCTACTCTTTTAGCCTTGCTATCCTGTAACAGTACGAACAAGGAGTAGGAGACAAATGCTCTCCACTTTTAGACAGCAATTAGTGTCATTGAAAAAGACTCACTGTTTTCAGTTAAGAAAAACACTTGGAGCTGAAGTTCCAAGGAGTCAGTTGACAGTGATTTTTTGTTTAACGAATGTAGAGTATAAATTGAGAGTGAGGACTCCTTTCAGTATTCACATTCATACCATTCACAATTCACATTTCACTAATATCAAGGATATTAAGTACAAAGGTTTGATTTTCTTCTTGGTTACAAACACCAAGTGACTCCCTGAAATAAGTGATGCTAAGATTAGAAGTAGGAAGATTGCTATCATTATTGTGACCTCAGATGAACTCTTTGATGAGAAATGTATTATATACTGGTTTAGATTTACAAATCTATGTGCTAGATATAAAAATCTCTATGCCTAGGCTCAGTGAAGGTGTCCCAGCCCATACCTGATAACCCATGTTAGAAGCCATGTTGTGGGCAGCTCCTGTAGCTATCTGATGGGCTTTGGCATATGCACAGACATTCTGCTTCCTTTTTTTGAAGATGTTACCGACCAAAGAGAATTAGCTGTGTTTGTTAATTATTTCTTTGTGGATATCAGTGTATTCAGAGGGTTTTCTCTCAAGCTCAAAGACCACTTGGTGTTAAGGGTGAATGCCATGAGGTAAAACCTCTCTCATTTTATCTTCCTTGTGCTCATTTTGGCAACACTGATTTTGGCAAGATGAATATTGGGCAGTCAGTGTTTAAACAGAACATAAAGTCACATTTTTCAATGCTTATAAAAGCTTTTATTGAAAATTGGAAGTAAATTGCCAATCTTATCTAAACCAGAAACAGGGTTTTTATGCTGAAGGATGTACGCAACTACAGCTGAGAGGAAAAAGGAAAGAGTGGAGACTCATTTCCAAAGTGGTTATTATCAGTCTAGGGAGAAATGAACAAGTTACTGTTGTTTCAGGAAGAAAGGAAATAAATTATGTGAATTCTACAAACTACATTACAGTCGTTTTTTTCAGATTTCTACTGTTATGAAAATTCTGTACTATGCTTCTCTAGATGAAATATTGAAGTGAAGTCATTATCAACTAAACTTACTTACTTTCAAATTTTATTCAGTAGAAATTACCTTGTTAAAGTTCAGTAGAAAAATGACAATATTTATCAATTGATGTAGTCATTAATCTGTTCTGGAATGTCAGACTGAATACATCTGCCTCTTAAAATGTCATTAGTGTTTTGTGCTTATAGTAAGAACATACTTAAACTGAATACTCTGTAAACTCACACCATCTAGTTATAGTGTTTTAAATTTTTTTTCCACATTGCTTTTCTCTTTCAATCGTGTCCCCTTTAACAGTTTTAGCATCTAATCCTGATTTATAAGCAGCACCAGGGCTACGTTTATCTGTGAAGAACAGTAAGATTTAAGAAGCAGTATTTTTTGCAAACTGTATTTCCAAGCAAAACTTCAAGAGTCTGGAATGGATCCCAGGCAGTTTGTATCTAAATTATTTATTCATCTGGAACCTGAACTATGTATGTATTAAGAATCAGAATGATAATTATAGTCTGTGAAATGGATACAGCAAGACACAGTAGAGAGAAAGTGAAGAAAGGAATATGGAGGTCAGGAATATACAAAGAAAATAGTGATGGGCTGAGTGAATAGATTCTGAATAAACAGTTTACAGATGAAAACTCTATTAGAATGATGGCATTATTTTGTGTGGCTGTTGATGATAGTACAAGAATAATGCTGGAAGCAGAAATAATTTATCTGCCTTGGCTGGAGCTGCAATGCTGAGTGAGCTCAGGAAGCAAAGTGCATGGGTGCGTGTTCACTGCAAACCTCTGTCCTTTAAATTCTCACTCACTCTCCAGAGCAGAACACAGAAAACACATGGCACTAGTCAACAGACTATAACTCAAACAAGTCTGAACAGATTTTCATTGTATAATATGACTGTTCTGCTTCCAAATTTCAAAGATTTCTCACTAATCACTGAAAATAGTTACTTTCAGCAGCTTTTACTTCTGTACACTGGAAAAATAATCTTTATGTGAGAAGCATGTCAACAGCTGGCAACATTCTATGCAAGTGCTTTGAATCCTGTGTGAGGAGGATGTGTCTGGCTTGAGATAAAGAGAAACTCTTCCTTACTAAGAGAAACCTATCTGCAGTTTGCTAAAAAAACCTGGTATTACCTCCTTCTCAAGAAGTTCCTTTTTCTCTTCTGCTCTTTTTCTGTCCCAAAGCATTACAACTATAGTTGTTTACAGCAATCCTTGCATTAGAAAGATGATGTTGTAAATACCCAAAGGCTTCATTTCCTCATATCCGACTCTTATGTTTCCATAACATACAATATCAAATCATTTATGTGAGAAAATTACCAATCCGTAGTTTAATTCTTCTTTTTCATAAGAATCTGCTGTTAAAGATATCTCAACTTTGTTGCCTTCTGTTAGAAATTTAGGTATGAGCCTTTAAGCTGTAATAAAGGCCACAATACAACTTGTTGAGGCAGAGGCTTATACCATAAAGCCTGTGCGACATCTGGACAACCATT
>NW_009649568.1:3401820-3432480 GCF_000708025.1 Charadrius vociferus
AAAGATTGATAACAAGGCTCTTTCTTACTCCAGTTCAGGTAAATCTAAGGACGATAACTTGTCCTTGTGTATTAACCTGTACCCCATTGCTGGCATTCCCCCTTCAACTAATTACTGATGTTGGTCTTACATGTTCTGTTTCATCACAAATTTGGCAAAGTGAACTGGTAGACCTAAGCAACATAGAATAAGAAAAACTTATTATTTCATTCCTTATTCACATACTTGCAAATTAATGTAAAATTTCCAGAGAAGGGACACAGCCTTTCTGGAACAGTTTTAATGACTCAAACATTAATCAGTCAATCTATGTTCAAGCATACAAGCTGATCTATTTAACTTGGCATATTGGGTGAATTAGGGTACGTTTCTACAACACATTCTCTTGTTTCTTCTGTGAAGGCTTTAGCTCAGACAGCTGGTAACCAGAACCTGGCAGCATAACGTCATTGAAAGTGCTAACACCAATACTATTGGTCCATAAAGATTGTCAGTATATCCCATATTAGAAAGCATAGATAACTGTGCTCTATTTTCAGTAGTGACACAGACATTTAGATCAGTTTAAAAAAGCTATTTAAGGATCTCAAAAGAAGTGTGGCCAACAGGTCAAGGGAGGTGATTCTCCCCCTCTTCTCTGCTCTGGTGAGACCCCCCTGGAGTACTACATCCAGCTCTGCAGTCCTCAGTACAGGAAAGACATGGACCTATGGAAGTGGGTCCATAGAAGGGCCACAAAGATAATCAGAGGGATCTCTGAGAACAGGCTGAGAGAGTTGGGGCTGTTCAGCCTGGAGAAGAGAAGGCTCTGAGGAGACCTTATTGTGGCCTTCCAGTACTTACAGGGGCCTTGTAAGAAAGATGGAGACAGGCTTTTCAGTAGGGCCTGTTGTGATAGGAATAGGGGTAATGGCTTTAAACTAAAGGGAGGTAGATTTATACTACACAGAAGGAAGACTTTTTTTACAATGAGGGTGGTGAAACACTGGACCAGGTTGCCCAGAGAGGTGGTAGATGCCCCATCCCTGGAAACATTCAAGGTCAGGTTGGACGGGGTTCTGAGCAACCTGATCTAGTTGAAGATGCACCTGCTTCTTGCAGGACGTTTAATGGTCCCTTCCAACCCAAAACATTCTATGATTCTATGATCTCAACTTACCAAAAAAATCTAGTTGCTATCTTGTACCTGTTTACTTTAATGAGACTTAAACATTTTCTGAAGTTTGCAGAAGTACTGACATACGTACCTTCATCCTTAAGATACCTAAAATCCATTGGACTAGAGAAGATTAATATTATTTATCATATTCACTACATTTGACAACTCTTCTGTAATAAGATTCCAGCATTATTAAATTATTTTGTTCCATTGGTTATGGCTTCAATAGCACTCTGCCTCCTGCCTTTCCAAACACTTCATAAATGAACTTGTAAGTCCCCACAATAATTCTTTCATACATGTAAGGCAGTAGGCTTATCCAAAGAACCAGAAAAATGCAAACAAAACTGTGAGGCGGAACAAGAACTCTTCACCCACAAGCAATGTTTAGACAATGTTAAGATAATATGCTGCAAATAACGTATCAAATTGAAAGCACCACAGATATATTATTTGATACACTCATGTAAGTTTGAGTTTAGTTAAGCCAGTGAGAATGGCAGCTGTTTCTCTTAGAAAAGTAAGAATGGGGACTTAACAGTCACCATGATTATGTCTCCCATCTTTCACCTTGTCACCTCAAGGAGCAGCTGTGTTCCTTGGTATCAGACATGGATCTCGTCCAAACACCCACCATGGGACAGAAACACTGAATTATCTCTATTATTTTGGTATCTAATTTAGATTTCTCCCCTAAAAGTGCAGTCTTAGCATAACATCCTAACTCAAACTTCATGAAACAACATGATGGTAAAACCTGGTATGGTAAGGCTTCTATCTTATAAGGTAAGACACATCTATTAGCTTATCATCAAGAACAAACTGCAATCCATCAAAATATAGATATGTCCCCTAACTGTGACAGTCTTTCTGGTACAAGGTCTTATTGTACGTCAGTGCAGCCTACAGTAGCTTTATCATCAGCCTTTCATTCCTTACGTGACTGGTAGTACAAGAACTACAAATGGAAACTAAGAGATTAATGGCAGCACAAAAGAAAGAAAGGTAGTAAGCAAATATAGTCTGAGGCAATGAGACGTCAGTCCTGACTTTTTTACATCATTATCCACACTAGCTTGTATTCTAAATTGTATTCTGTGATTTCACTCTTTTTGCTTGGTACTTTGCTCACATTTCCCCAGGCTAGAGTATCATAGTTTTGCTGATTAGGTGTAGTTAAGGATTTTCATTTCCTACTTTCAGATGATATAATCACTCTTGTGATTTGAAGTTTGGCAGATATGTGCTATATACACTAGAAATTTCTCCACAAGAATGTGGTTAAAGTTTTAATTCTTAGGCTGCTCTGGGTCAGGAAACTGCCCATCAGTGTTTCTATATCATGGCCAAATTCAATAAAATTAATTTCTCTTGGCAGTGAAGAAACAAGACATTCTTTAAATTTTGTTTTTTATTATTGTTGTCTGTACTAATTCAGTTGCCTTGTCTTCCACACTTCATAGCTAACATGCCCCAAGTGAACAACTACTAAATTCCTTGTGCCTATACAATGATTCATTGCTTTCCTATTTTCCAGTTCCATCGATATTCTCTCTGATCTTACCTCTTAGTCTATTTATTCTCTCTTGGCAATTCAAACACATTACCCATTTCATTTTCTGAGATTCTTACTGTTCATTCCTGATTTTACATGGTTTGCAACCTCATACTCAACAGCTCCATTATGGAACTTTCAAAGAAATCTACATGTGTGAGAAATTTATATCATCATTCAAAGGTGTTGGCTGAACTTGCAAAACTGAATTTGTTAAGACAGAAGAGGTTTTCCAGGTTAAATTTAATCAGCTATTGCAATGAATGTAGGTGTATGATTTTTTGAAGTGTTTTGGCTTTTCTGGTTTCCTAATCAACCAGACATGGTATAACACCTGAATTAAGTAATGTCCTCTGGCATTTAACTAAGCTGCATCTCCCCAAAATTGCAATATGCCGCTCCTGGTACTGTGTAGTTATTTCACAAGTAAGATACTGGGCTGTACAGGTGGAGGGATATGCCTGCACATGACAGTCATGATGAACCCTGAGGCATATAACAAAATCCTGTCTATAGTCTGTATATGAAATCAGCTGAAGAGATGAAACAGAACACAGAAACAACTTTTGCATGACAATTTGATTTCCAGCTCATTCCTTTACTGTTGATCTGCCTATGTTTTTATAATAGCAAAAGACAGACAAGAGTTGCAAGTATCCACACTTACACCAGTTTCAATTTTACTTGATCAAGTTATGCCTCAGGAAGTTTACCATAACACAATACCTTAAAAAGGAAAGAGGACTCAGTCAGATTAACTTCATTTCTCAGAACCAGAAAAATAATGAAAACATTTACAAATACTTAGAAGATGACAGTGTGGTAAGTAACAACCTGCATACATTTCTCAAGAGCAAATACCACGCCAGCCTAATTTCTGCCTGTGACAAACCAGTCTTACAGATAGAAGAGTCACAATAATGCCATATACGCATATCCCAGATCAGTCACGGTCAAGAGGATGCAGTATTGTGTCCTGTTCTGATGAAACAGCCAGGGTAATAACAGCTGGGAAACTGTCCTCAGGGGTTCACGGTCAACCTGGAAAGCTACAAACAGTATGGTCCAAGGCTTTTGCTGCTGTTTTCTCCTTAATAGCTGTGATGCTGGAACTAAGAGTGTGTTTCTAAATCTGAGAAAGACAGCAAAATGGAAGGAGCTCATGGAGAATAGGTTCAGAAGGCAAAACGATTTGGCATGCTACGGAAAGGTGTGAGAAAACACAGAACAAAATTCTGGAAGACAAAGCAGGTCAATGGAGATGGCAGTAAACAACCACACAAATATTTCCTGGAGGAAAGACTGGACAGCCAGCTGTTTCACACAGGAGGATCTATGGGTGATATTAAATCAAAATAAAACCCAACAATGGTTGCTATTGAAAACCACACACATTTAAAGATGAGCAACACAGTTTACATTTAAAATAATTATTTCCTGCTTGCTAGTGGAAGATAACACTCAGCATCCACTGTATCCACTTTTGAAAGCCAAACTTTAAAAAATATATGAATCGACTGGAAAGAGTCCAAAGGAAAGCATTAAGAACGACCAAAGGTCTAGCAAACATATACCATGAAGGAAGACTTGACAGAACCTGGGTGATTTACTGAAGACAATAAAGACATTATAATGGTCTACAAATGTAAAATATTGCTGCAAAGAGGAAAGGCACAAACTGTTCTACCATAGACAGGAAAAGAGTTAATGGCCTTAAGGTGCAGTAAAAAAAATAGTTCAATTTAACACTAGGAAGGTTTAAGTATGAGGATAGTTAAACACTCAACAGATTGCCCAGGGAGGCTGTGGAATCTTCACCAGGAGAGGTTTCTGAGAATAGGATAGGCAACCATCTATTCAGACTAGTTTAGATATAATTAGTTCTGCCTTGAGGCAAGAAGATGGACAAAATGACCTCTCAGTGTCCTTCGCAGCCCAATGCTGTATATTTTGTGAATTACAAGAGAATGATTTAATATTGAAAAACAGGACAAAGTTTATTTGATTTGCTTTTTAAAAGGACACAACCCTGCTTCAATTTTGAGCATACTGTAATATTTAACAATTAGGTTGAAGCTTACCAAAAAATGCTTCTGATATAATCTGACTTTTCTAGGCTCTAGAATACAGCAGAACCTCACTTGGCTATCATTATTAATTATTCTCAAACTCAGCATGTCTTGGTATTAATTTCAGCGAGAGCACCTCACTTCTCAGTAAAGATTTAGCAACACCAAAGTTGCAACAGGACTTTACCAATAGTCAATCACGTGTATTTACTAGCATGTTATTGCCTCTATAAAGAATAACAAATGAATCAGTTATCAAAATAAATCAACCAAACACAGCTTGTGAATCAGGATTATTGATTGCTCTGTATACACTTTTTAACCCCCTTCCTCCTTTAACTGTCAATTGCAATTGCAATTATCTTTTATAATTGTTCTCCTTATTGCTTATATGGTTTTCCTACACAGGCAACAGATCAGCCATGTTGTTGCAGCAAACCTGCCAGCAGAGCGCTATCTTGTCTCCACCTGTTATTCATTGAATCTTCTGGTTACAGTTTTTTAAAAAAAGCCCCAGCCCTTCAAATATCACCTACACTCTATAACTATCTTGCCTTTTAACTTATTGTACCATACTCTTCTCTACTTTCACGGCAGAGGACGAAATTTAATACTTTATTCACAAGATACATGGAAATGCAATCACTTTCAGTTCATAATGATGCTAATTATGCAAATATATGATCATGCCTTTCCTTGAAAAGAAAAAAAAAATAATCTGGCCATTTCTTATCTACAGGACCTTCTTTTATGGTGGTTGGTAGGAATGACTGTTGTCACCTATTTTTCTGCTAGAACCATATCTCACATCAACACCTCTAAATATCTCTGAAAGTCAGGTCCTACATGTCTGAATACAGACATCTGAAGGCAAAGGATCCTGAAGAAAGTGAAATCCTGTTTCTCGGACGTGATCTATAAAAGTAGAATTATAGAAGTTTAGTTGTTAGATACTGTATCATGGTCCAATTAACCTGCTGCTAACAAGATGATAGCTGTTTGACTGTTTGACAATATGTTTTCCTTCATTGCTTATTGTCCTGTGAAAGTTATTACAGCAGAATTGACAGTTAAGATGTATAGCTTGCTAGCTGTAAAACAGAAAAGGACACAGAAATGTGACTGATTTGAACTGCAGGAAAACATAATGGCCCTTTATTTTTTGCAAAAAAATTCTCAGAATATAATGAATGAAAGAAAAAATTAATTTTTCCAGAGGTTTAAAAGCTAACTTCTTTTAAGTATGTGTCATTCAGGAGAATCAAGTACTGTGTATTCTTAATTTTTGCCAGCAACTTTCAACAAATAGAATGCATGGTATTTTGTATAGATTATTTGAAATATCCACATGCATCTGTGCATGTGTAAAAATAACTTAGTACTATCAACATTAATTACGTTCTTCGAATACCAGTTCATGAAGGGTAACCTATTTTGCAAGAAGGTTATAGGCACTTAGTTTTGTCTGTGTTACAGCAGTCATGTCCACAGCTCTAACTTTAAACTCTTTATTTCGGATAATATTTTAATAAATTGATCTAGTAAATTTGGCTAACAGTGCAGGTGGTGGTTGTGGTTTTTGTGGCCACAGCAACACTGAATTCACAACACAATGAACGTTGTGATATTTATTGATGAAACAGGATACAAAGGAAAACACAGGCAGTGAGCAAAATTTAAATTTACAGTTCCACTTACTGAACAATTCATAACACAACTAAAATTCTGCTGGTTTTTGTATCATTATGTGCACAGCTAAAATATGCTTCATCAGACAAATTCAGCTTTATGCCTAATGCCCACTGGCTAATATGACACACATATAGTCTCGTCACCACCCTGTGGCCCAGTGGATTGTCTATAAGCAGAACGGAAGATACTCAGGGGTGAATAATGTCTTCATACCCTGCTGTGTATCTGTGTTGCATAAGGCAGGTGTAGGTGCCTGTCAGTGCAAGCGGTGGGGTCAAGGGGTGGGTCTGAAGCCATTTTGGCCTCCAACAAGTACATCTGTGCGTGGAGAAGCCAGTGATGTCGTCAGTGATGTACTGAGATTACTGACAGAAGTAAAGGTCAAGATTTGAAATTGGTTACACCCTAGGTTATAAACAATACTATGACGCTAACATGGAATTTATTAACATCATACGGTTTCTACAGGTCCTGAAGGTTTCACTTTTCAGAAATCAGTGATAAATACTGTAATGTAGGCCACCTTTTTTCGGTATATAATCATAATCATATTTTGTAAGCTATCATGGTGTAGCCTACTTCAAATAGTCACAACTTAATTCTTAAAAGGTCAACATTTAAACTTTGCACAATCACATTGCTTGGGAGTACAATTTCACCATCCATGACCAAGGTAAGAATGTTACGAATACTGCCACAAAATTTCCTCAATCTTTTTGCATAACAGCCAAGTATACAATGCTGTGTATAATAACCACATGTACCGCAAAATATGTCACCTTCCAAAATGAATTCTGAACTCCATTTAGAAGTCTCAACCTATTAACAGGTTGGAGAAAAGGGCAACATTAGATTTGTTACACTAAGGGCTCAAAGTCCTAGAACACAATGTCTTGACTGAAAAAAAAAATAAAAATTCATTGTTATCTCCTGCATTTTTGATAAATGAGAAATGGGTCAGATATGAAGAGCTACATAGTGTGAATTGTAGTGAAAGAGGATCACGATGCTGCTTTGCCTTCCTCATGGACAAGGCAAGGTACAGTGACCTCAGGACTCTTGCACTGAGCAGGTTATATACAATAATTTAAAAAGAAACTCAGTGACTAAAGCTTTGAATTTAATCTGGCAGATGAGTGGCTAAAGGTTTCAGAACTGAGACAGCATTCACAATTCAAAAGTCACTAAAGCTAAACAGTGTGGAGACAATAAGGGAGTTGGAGATGTCATTCCAATCCCAGACTTGATGTTATGGGGATGTGAGCTTACACAGAACCAAAAAGCTAGGTGCTGTCTTCATTCGTCCTCCTTTGTGAAGGGATTAATTTGAAAATTCTTCTGGAGAATAAGAATACACAGAATGTTGTTAAAGAAAACAAATGTCTTAAAAATATTCCTCTTGTAAATGTGACAGGTGCAAATCCTCCCATAGTCAAAGTTCAGAAATGGAAACAATTCCTCAGAAATTAATTTTAACAATTAAAAGTTATTTGGGATAAAGTCTGGAGGGGAGAGGAACAAACTAAGATTATGACTACCATAAAGCCCTTGCATGTACTGATATTTTGTATTGACACAATATTACACAGTACTGACAATGCTATGCTTTAAGCTATTGTATAAGATACGATCAAGCTAAACTAAGTATATATTCTAGTTTGGCTAGTGTAACACCAATGATTTCCTCCAGTACAGTTACTATAGTCAGAGACCATTTTTTCATGTCTTGTAGATATAGTTATGTTGGCAGGTGTCTGCTGCAAGGCTAGTTTACTTTAATGACTTCTCATGGAAAGTCTGCAACACAGACTTCAACATAATGTAGAAGCGGAAGACACATCTTACTTCTGTATAGCCCAGATCTCAACGTTGGTTACATATGTTGGCGCTGGAGAAAGAAGTTTTATTTCTCTTATACCTGTTTATGAAGTAGCAGCAGCAGCTTGGACAACGACACACAACTTGGCTGAGCTTGCCCTGACACACCCAAGAAGAGCTCCCGAAATTATCGCAGTGCTAATATGACTTGAAAGGGAAACGTGGATGTTTTTATGAAGTACCTAAGCATCTCTCATCAATTTGCAAGGCAATAAGCAGCCTTTTGTGGCAAACCATGCAAGGAATGGTGTTGCTAAAACAAACCAAAGAGGAATAGTTTCCCTTGTGACTTCTGATTAGCCATATAAGTGAACTATTGGATCCAGATTCTGTGCTATGGTGTATTTGCCTTGGCCCAGCAAATTGCCCTTGAAATGAACTCTTTGCTAACAGAAAGCTTGTGTACAGCAACTGTTCTGCCTACTGCTCTCTGCAATTACGGATCGCAGTCAGGACAAATGAGAAATGAAGCAAGCAGAAAAGGGCATTAAAACTCTGTTTCAGACCTACTTCTGAGCAGGCTTAGTTTAGCATTTTTTCATCCTGTTCAGTACATATTCCATAGCAATTTTGAACACAGTATCATTTAAAAGTTAACATCAGCTTAGCTGGTAGCATCAGATAAAAGCTCTCATTTGTAATGAACAGACAAATTTGTTATTGCCCCAGTCAATAGCTATTGACTTGGTAGAGCACTTCTGGTTATTACAATCAAATCCTTTTTCTTCTTTGTTCAATAGCCAATGACACTGTAATGGAAGGTACTGCTTACAAACTGATGCAATATATATCAGCAGCTGCTAGAAGTTAATGACTAATGGTTACAAAGAGGAAAGCATGTGCTAAGAACAGCATTACACATCTATTAATCAAATTTACTGCATCCGATCTGCCTTTATAGGTTAGCGGAACTGTAATGCACATCAGATAAATATTTTCTGCTGTTATTAATCTAAGTTTTAACACAAAACACCTTTTAATCATCCTATCATTACATAAATAATTTGACTAGGATAAGGTTCTCTCTCACTTTTACAGCACACCTTTTAGTTATAGGAAGTTTCTGCCCCGTGTTGGCTTGTACAATCCTAGATTTAGGATTTAGTGAAATGTAGGGTAACTATTCTGCTCCCAGCTGAAGCCGTGTTATTCTCTAAATACCACAGATGGGGTAGTATAAATCATAGAATCATAGAATGGTTTAGGTTGGAAGGGACCTTAAAGATCATCTAGTTCCAACCCCCCTGCCATGGGCAGGGATGCGTCCCACTAGACCAGGTTGCTCAAAGCCCCATCTGACCTGGCCTTGAACACCTCCAGGGATGTTGCAAGGCAACATCCTAAAGATAAACTGCCAAAAGAGAAGCATAGCTTCTTCCCTGCAGCAGAGCAGTACTGTACAACTTTGTCCTTTACAGTTTATATAACTTGCACTTTCCATGCCTTAGGGTGAAATTTGTTGAAAACTCATGTATTTTTTTCATTCTATAACTATTGCTGTATACTTGCTTTATTCTTTTTCAAACCTGCCTGACCCAAAAATATTTTCTCTTAAATATTCCCTACTTATTTTATATCTGAGTGAGATACATATTTTTATAGGACAGTGTGACTACAACAGTAACACCTACTATTTTTATATTACCTCTAAGCAAACATTCCAAAAACAATAATAAAGTTTGTTGACTCCTTAGAGAAAAGCAGAACTGCTAATGGTGACTTCTTGACTTAACGTTGTCTATAATCACTTTTCCTGTAGAACAGGAACAAATATTCTAATGTTGGAGCACTGATTTATCTGTTTGTTTCTGTTTTCTTAATGCAATCTTTATTTCTCTCTAGAATGATGATGAGACATTACAGAAAGAAAATTTATAAATGTGGCAAAAATTAAACAATCATGCCATTGCCAAGTACATTATGCTGTACTCTACGTGCACCATCTAACTGGATTTAAACAATGTTCATAAATCACAGCCACTAGTCTTTTTCGGAAATGAGACATACACTACTAGATCCACCACATGGATCCTAGTCACACCTGTGATACTGGTTCATAAACTACCCATGTTGGTGAAGACTGGTGGAATTTAATTGCTGCTATACTGCTCATTATGAAGTTAGAAGCTAAATTCAATTAAGATCCTACCTATTTAAATCTCTTGACAAAGATCTCCAATGCTGCTCAGCCAGTATTAACTTGCGTTCCTGTTTGTTGTCAGCAGAACACTTACTGATGGGAGAGCAGTGGAGGAGACTAAGCCATATCTTTCCAGAAGTTTGCAACGTAATGCATTCTGTTAGTCTAGTAACCAAACATTCCTAAAAAATAATGAATTTATCCTTGCAATACTGTGTTTAGAAAAAAAAAAAAAAAAAGATCCTTTTCATCTTAATTTAGAACCACAGAGAAACAGATTTGAACAAGGTCATCCTGTACACCTATTGAAATCCACTCCAATGACACGGCTTCAGGAGATATAATTTCCTCTTTGTTATAGTACGTTGTGTTTTCCAAACATAGTTTTTGATATTGTAACAAGTTGACACCAGGAAATATTCATAACATATTTATTCTAGTTACTGTGACAGAAAGACGACATCATTGTTTTATAAAACACATATACACACAACACTTGATCTTTAAAAGAAAGGTATAAGTACTGCAAATCAGCAAACATGGCTTAGGTTGAGGCAACATTAATTTTGAGAAGAGCATACCTTATGAGTTTTTTAATTCATTACTGCAAAAAGTTGGCATTAAAGAAATCACATTCATGTTAATAAGACTTTTACTTAATACTTAAATGATAACTAGACATTTTAGCATTTCAGTAAAGCCTGTAACCCCACTAGATTTTTTGCCAATGCTAGATTTCAGAGGCAAGGGTTATTTCTTGGCAGCTGCAATAAGAATAAAGAGTAAGACATTTCATAGATTATTCTGGATTTTTAGTGAATCATTTGCAAGTGTACAATAAGTTTGAAAGAGTTTACATTTTATTTCTTTAAAATAGGAAATTGATCTCTTCTAGTACCAAAACCAGTAAAACAGAACCAAATAAAGAGTGGGTGTATTCCACTTGCCTATAAGCATACTCTACAGTGCTACTTCATAAGACCCTGTAAAGGCTTTATTTGAATGAGAAGAATTTTTATTAAAAAAGAAAAATAAAACATTTCTAATTGAAAACATATAGGCTATGAATTTCCTATTATGGTCCTAAACTCTGTTGTTCCTGCTGCACTTTACGATTTGGGTAATTTCTGAGAATTGCAATCCATATTGAATGTGCAAGTAATGCTTAATTTTGATACTAAATGACATAAAATGGGAAAAACAACAAAAAGCTATTAATAGTAACTTACTTTTTGTAACAACTCCTTCAAGGCGAATTATATTTGGGTGATCAAATTGTCCCATGATACTAGCCTCTCTCAGGAAATCTCTTCTTTGCCTGTCCACATAGCCGCCCTTTAGAGTTTTAATTGCAACAGGTATCTCTCTTTTTCCTGGTGTCTTCAGACGTCCACTGCATACTTCTCCAAACTCACCTTAAATAGATACATTACTTGTTAGATAATTCACAGTGCCTAAAGAACTACAGTACAGTTTGTATTGCTGAACTTAAACACCTTTTCTTTCAAAATAACCTTCACTAGCTGTCTTAAAAGTTGTCTTTTTTAATATTTCAATTATTTCTAGTTGTCAGTGAAACATGAATGCAAAAATATTCAAGAGACTTACACAAACCCAGGAGAAGTTCCCAAGTTTCATCACATCCCAGAAAAGCAAAATATTCAGCATTATTTTACAACAAATAATTACCTTTCCTTTGTGCCACACCACGAGATCATGAGGACTTGAACTTTCACTTAAACACTTTCACTTAAACAGCCAAACCATCTGCCTTCCTGACAATTTGAGACTGAACTTTGATGTCAATATACAAGATACAACTGAGCATGTTATGAGGAAGGAATACAATGACACTTAGATTTTAATTCTAATGATGACAAAATATCTATCTAAAAATCTGCTTATAGCAATATCTATCTATAGGGGTGTCATGCACTAAGACCTATATCAAAAGAAATGCCGTGAGAATATCAGAATACCTGACTATCCTCCAATTGCAGAAAGCATTTAAAATGTACTTAATGCTATTACACCTCAGAAAAGCACTTGCACGTGATTTATTTAAATGGACTTACATACCTACTTGAAATTAATTACATATTTCACTGTTCAGACAGCCAAAGGCCAACAGTTTCAGCAAATCAGGACTGAGCTGCATAACGAGAGGAATCTCAAAGCTGACTTCACCTGATGTTTTCCTGGGCATGTAAGGGCCTTTGAAGAATGCATGTCTCCTCGCATTCCTTTACACATTTACTAATGAAGTTTGTATGGAAATCACAACTTTCCTTTGATCTTGAAGCCACTCAGAAGTTATTTAAAGCCCCTACCAAACAAACATACTCTGGATGCCTGCAGGTCAGTTTTCAATGGGTAAATGAAAAACAATGTTAAAAAAATATTTCAAAGCACTTCTCAGTGCAGGCACTTCCACAGCAGAACTACATTCTCTACCCCAGTCACTTTGGATTTAGAACTGCTGAAAAACAAAAACCGAGTCATAAACAGACACATATTTAACATGAAGAAATAATTTGTTACCCCCTCCATTGAGTACTGTCTGAATTAGTTTTCCTTAAACTTTAAGGACAGAACAAAAGAAAACAAAATAAGAGAGCTCTATCTGTAACGTTGTGTCCTCAGATATGAAGCGAATTTAGAAGACAGAGGCCTTAAAGACAGAAGCTTCACTTCAGAAAATTATAACTCCCTGATGTTATAGGATTAGAATGGATATTGTCATACAGCTTTTATTTTATTAGGTTCTGTCGCTTCCACTAAAATAAAACAAAGTTTTATTAGCAAATAAGATCCAGGAAGAGTGGAGGGATTAAAAAAACAATTTCATTGCTTGTCTTTCACTTCAAAACAGAGACATCATCAAGTGCAAGAGTACAGATGCTGAACATAACCTCTGAATAAATTAGCCGCTTCTTAAACAGCTAACAAAAGCCAAGCATCCTAGGTTGTCTTTCTATGAAAAAAACCCCCCACCCCACATTTGTTTTATTTCTACCTAATTTTTAAAAATAAATCAAAGCATGTGCTTCCCTGAAGATGTGTGTGTATATGTGAAAATATATGTCATCAGACTAATGCTCTGTGAATCTTTTGACAAAAGGCGAAGTTGGGTAGGGATTTTCCTGTATGATTTTGCCCCTTTAGCTCTTAGAAGGCTCTCCTTAAAAGTTTGTTTGCCTAACTACTGCCGCTGAAAAAGTAGTAGCTAATTTGGACTTCTAAAGTACTACCTAAAACAAAGTAATGAAACCTGAATGTTTTGAAGGAGACACGGTATATCAATCTTCTATTCTGTGATACATCCAGCAGTGCTAGAACGCACCTCTAAAGTGCATCTCTAAACCTTACTGCATCTTGCTGTCTTTTCAAACTTCAATGCCTAAAACAAGGAAAATTTTCAATTTCTTTCTCTTGGTGAAACAGTGAAAAGCAAAAATACTAGAGCCTTAATATCCAGATTTTTAAAGAGATTTCATGATCAATAAATCTGCAGAACTGCACGATCTCATTTTTGAGAATAATTTGGAAAGCATAGGGTATAGCATAAATTGTTTTGCTATTATAAGATTATACAAGAGTACTACAACTTCAGAATTTCAGAAATAATGGCATTCATGCCTCAGGGACTGTAAAGGGTTGTTCATCAAGTGTTTTGAAATGAATTAAACTGAAAGAGACAAGTGAAGGACTTACAATCCCAAGATTTATTACCCGTACAACATCCAAAGCAGGGGAAGGAACATTGTGTCTTCTCCCTGACCTGTTTCTTTTCTGCTTTCTGGGTGCATGATTTGTACAGGTAGAAGGAAATTTCACTCCTCTTGGATATTGGGATTGATAAACTGGTGAACATAAAGACTAACAGCAATTTTTTGGTGGCGTGATGTCAAACAGACAGTAAGTGACTATCAGCTCCCAGAACAGACAGTTGCTCCATTTAGAAACCTAAGGTACGTGTAATAACTTCTGGTTCTGGGTTAGACTAGATATAGATCAATGATATAATTTAAAGCATTGAACTATTTACACTGAGAAAGAATTTGACAGTATTTTGTGCCAGAGTACTTTTTCTACACTTTTGTTCAGATAAAGAATTTTGAATGTTATTAAAGTCAAAGGGGAATGTATTCAACAACAGGGTTTTTTAAAATCAAAGAATCTAAGTCTCATTGCTCAAGTTTGAAGATAAACAAGACAAATGTTGACCCTGCAGCAGTAAAGGTTCATGACTGCATGTGTAATAAGTAGATGCTAAGAGCCAGATGTCAATGAAGTCGACATCATTCCTTGCTCCGGGGAAAAAGCTGGTGATAACTGGAGAAAAATAGAGTTCATTGTCTTTTCAGTTTTAATGAAGTGCAAATAATCCCTGATTTAATGATATGAACCCCACACATCTTACTGTATGTTATACAAGAAAGAAGCTAATTGAGCAGGCTAGAAACTTACCCTGTGCAAACCATGCATTTCTTTTGTCATTCAGTCATAGCATATGTGTTATTTAAAAAGAAACGGGAATAGTCAGTCACTTCAAAGTCTGATATGCAGTCTGGTATTACTACATGAGATCAAAACAAATGTCTTGCAACACAGACAGTTGCTGTTGATAGATCTCAAAGGTCACAGCACCAAATACAGCTCACCTCATTTTCCCCAGATTTAGTCGTTAGACCTGTGGGAGAACTGGCAGAAGATTTAGATTATAAAAAGAATATAGTGTACTCTCTGTGAAGAAATTAAGAGTTGGCCTCTTGAGTTTCAACATTTTAACAAAGAAAATAAGAGGATAATTGTAACTTTTAAGACAGACTTGACAAAGTACCTCCTTCCATGAAGAGGTGCTGAAGGCTTGAACCAAAGAGCAAGAAGTGATGGGGCAGAAAAAAGTGTCATGGACAGGACAAAGTCAAACAATACGATAACATGTCAGTAGGTGCAGCAGGGTCAATATGAAGAGTGGCTGAAAGGGACCATCTGAAGAAAATCTACAGCAACTAATAGATGGCAAACTGTGGGAACTGGCAAAAAGGCACCCAGTGGTCTTTGTAATGAACCAATGGGAGATATCACAGAATATTTAATACTAGTGACAAAAAAACCTCAGCCAAGAGTTTTGAATACAAGAATATACAATATCAAATTAAAGAATAGGAAAACTTTGTCATAAGCAGTGGATAAAATAAAAATGAATGGACTAATAAATTTCACCATTTAAACAGTAACTGTTGCCAGAATGTGAACTTCATTATTACCCGTTTATTTGGCTGACATTACCATGAGAAACATAAGCTAAGCACTTATAACTAGGTTCTGTTTTGCCTTTGGTATTGTAATCTGCTTGCTATTATGAATATTTGACTAAACTGCAGCTTCCATTTTGGTTGTGAACTATTTCCCCTACTGCTTTTACCCTCCAGTTTGAACCAAGATATCAGCAGAAGTTATTTGAAGACTAACAAAAGAGACCATTAACAGCTATTAATCTGGATAATCTTTCATTCAATCAAAAGGTCTACAAAACAGTATTTTTTTTTTTCTCAGATGAAGCATTTGTAAGGCAGGAGATGATGGAAAGCCACTCAGGCAAAGTAACCTAACTGTATATCCATCTTGAATCTGGATTTATGTGCAGATACTGTTACTTTAATGCAGATCTCTTGTGTCTACACATGGAGTAAGCAAAGCATGAATAATTTAGAAAAGACTTTGCAAAGTTTGTATTTATTTTCACCAAAGAACCAGAAGGAAGGATAGTAATTCCGACAGTTTGCAGATGTACTGGAACACCAAAAGAATGCCAGAGGGGAAGACTGGGAGAGCTGAGATCAAAGTTTCAACAAACCGGCTCCATAGAATATAGTGGCTGAATACAGTAAATGTCCACTAGAAGCACTTGAAAAAGGATGTTGACAAGAGATTGCACTAATTAATTTTTTCTCAAAGTAACCTTGTAAGCTCAGCATCCTTTCTTGCTGCTGCTTTGCATTTACTATTATCAGCCTAACGATATGAACTTGCAAAAGGAATGTTTATTAAATCTACAACTGAATATATAGATGTTCTCTTTTCATTGTGGTTATGATGTCTTTGATTGTTGCAGGCCAAGTGTCATCTTGAGCTTTGTAACTACTAAAGGCTATTTTCCAATCTGCTGTTAATGCTTGAAGAAATTCGACCATTTGTTGCCACCTTCTCTGAATCTGTTTTTAATATCTGATGAGCAAACGTCATTATGCGGAGCAGTCGGTGTGTAAGCAACTATTTTAGACACTTTTTTTACATCGCATAGTACTACCCTTTTGTTATTAGTACTTGGCACCAAAGGAACAGAACAAATTGTCTGTATAATATGGTTAATAAATGATTGCAGAGAAATCCCAGTGTCATGTGCAGCATTCAGATGTACCTGTACAACCAAGGATAAGTAGGTAAATACACTCAGGGACTATTAGATTTTTCACTTCTAAGCAGAGACTGAAACATAAGAGAAAAATAATAAGTACGAAGCCTTTGTTTTTCAAGTCTATAGTGTATGTATATCTGAGGTAAGTGGAGCAGTTAGGACATTTTAACTTCTAATGATGCTGTAATCAGAAATGAGATAATCAGCTCTAGTAGAAAATACTATTTCTGATTTGATGGTATCATCCTCAGATAGTTGCAATAGATTACTCAGCAGCAAAAAATATAATATATGTTTCCAACTCACATCATCCAAGATTATAATTACTAAATACTTCAAAAAATAACTTGGACACAGAGTTAGGCAAGCTGAAAAAAGAAGTTCAAAAAAATACTTGCCTTGAGTGTGAAAGCCATCTGTACTGCAACTAGTAAATTGTAAGAACTTTTGGATGGGACTTTTTCAATTGAAAAAGCAATTTGAAACTGCTTTCAGGAAAAGATCAGTTTCAAAAATTTCTTCAGCAGAAATGTTTTCAAATATTTGCAATGTTGCACTTTGACATTTTCAAAATGGAAACTTAGTTCTTGAACAGAAATAATTTTTGTTTCGAAAAATTAAAGATACAGAAATTCAAAATGACGATCATTGCTCAAAAGAAAATGTTCAAGCAAACAAATTTAAGAAATGCATTTATTAATTCACTTCTTAAAAGATTTTAATGCTTCATTTTGTAACAGATTTTAATTTTTTATTTCACTTAGGTGAAAATTATAAACACGTTTTAAAAGTAATTCTATGATAAGAAATCCATTTTATACCCATTTGCCAAATGTAATACAGAATTAGAAAGAAGACATAAAGAAAGCTTTAGGACTGCTGTGAATTATAATGATCTGTTATGTCCCCTAGCAGCTATTGAAGAATTCTGTGAGAATTTGTGCTGTCTATGCCTCAGGCATGGTATTTAACCTGTCTCTTGCCTGCATTGAAATGGGTTTAAATCTCACTGCAACCAGTTTACAAGTCCTGCTAGGCAAATATCTTTGAAGATGGCAGATTACCCAAGTAATTTTTGAAGATAAAAAAATATAAAAATAAAATATGTCAAAGCAGGCAAAAATTCACTCCCACACATACAAGAAAAGGGAGAGGGAAGCTGAGTAAAGAATTTTCATAAATAAATTAAGTTGAGAATAAGGACACAATTTTCATCTGAACTAAAATCAATAAGCTCAGTCCTTGTCTGTCGTATTCAACTCCTTTGAAATCAGCATTTATGCCAGCACTTAACGTAGTTCAATATGCTTTATAATCTAAGACATCAATATCTACAGTATGTCTGAAGAAAAGGAAAAAATAAGAAGAAATCAGATAGAATGTTTTCTGCAGAAGTCAGCCCTCTGGGGGCTCTCTCAAGCTCATAATTCCAATGGTGCACAGTGCCAGCTACATATTATCTAGCTTAACCAATTAGGTAAACTCTAAAGTACTCTAGCGGTACGGACTGCAGTGTGAAACAGAATTTTCTCTCTTACTTTGAGGTTGATACTTTCCTCTCCCCTGTTTGTTAACATCCCAGGTTTTATTTCTGTTATATTATTTGCATGACATTTTCTAGTGCATAAAATGCTTTTTAGCAACACTGGATAGCCCCTGCTATCAGTGTACTAACGTATCATTAAATAAGGGATCTCAACTGAAAAATACCTCTCCTTTCTTGAGTGACTAAGATATATGAAACAACAATAAAAAAGAAGAATCACAGTGCATTATGTCTTCTGCTAGGAATTTTCCTGACAACACTTGCTAGCATGAGTACTTTGGAGGGCTCACTACGAGCAAATTAATTTTTTTTTTTTTTCCCCTGACCCGCTTCCACAAGATGTAACTCTGATTTTTGCAGTCTGTTGTACTGTCCGTTATTTTATTTGTTTTCTTGATGGCATTAAGATTAGAGAAAGTAAATAAGGTAAAAAAGTGCATTTGTGTGTTGGCATTTACTTAGTAAGTAATAAAACAGTTTTGCTAAAGAAAGCCCAGAATGGATAGCTCAAAGATGGGCATTGGAGTATGGAACATACTAACTATTGCTACTGAAATAAAATTGCAGTGAGGTGAATCCAAAACATCTGTGTAGTTAGTATTATAGGTACCTTTAAGACAGCGATTTACAGAATTCAGTCACTCTTAATATCTTAAGGACACAGAGAAATATCCATATTGTGTAAACCGAAGACAGGCATAGCATTAATGTCTTTCACAGGAGGAAATGAAATTTCAGAGCTGTAATTAGAACTCAGGATTGTGTTCCTATGCTCATCAAAATTTCTGACACAGACTCTTTACCTCTCCCACCTTCCCTTTCTGGTGGGGCTGAGAAATGATTAATGCTCCCCAGCCATTGACAGTCTTTGGGTAACAACACAGAGGATGTAATGTACCACAGGAATTTCAGACTCTCCTTGTCAGTCTATTTTTTTGTTTTAATTTGTTATAACTGTGAGAAATGTTGGTGGGCCTTCTGAATGACATGTTGGTCACAAGCCATGCATTGAGATCCACTAGTTAGGTAACTTTGTAAGACCCTTTTCTAGGCATGTTTCTCTAAGTCCTCAGTAAACTACAACTGGATAAAACAGAGAGCAAACAATCTCGGGACGTGGTCAATAATGAAATGTTATCTGCCCTAGAGAGTCAGAACACAAGTTACAAGAAATGGTTTTACAAGACACTGATTTTTCAAGTATTTCACTTTTGTTGTGTTAACCACAGAGGTGTGTTTTCTGTTACCATTGAGCTGCCAGCAGGACCTCTAGTGAACTCTAGACAGCAGCCATCATCCTTTGTCCCTAGAAAGGCTTTCCAAAAGTGAATGCATGGGTACACTTGCACAGTACTTTCCTGAGAGGCAAAACCTGACAATTAAACAAAAAGCTAAGACAAGGGGAAAACACTTAATGCATAAAATAGGCATGCCTATAAACATAGCACATTAGCAAAGGGTAAGATCCCTGAAAACACAAGGGACATGTTATCCCCCCTTAGAAAAAAAGGCCAATATACATACAGGATCAATAAGCTTCTGAAACTCATTTTCTAACAGCTGTGAAATGGCCTACATCCCCAGTGAGATTTTCTCAACTGAAGGTAAACACCCTATAGATGAGAACAGGGTCTAAACCAATTGTTCAGATGCAATTCCTCTCTTTTCCCACCACACACTTGGACAAAGACAAGCAGGGATGTAAGAGGAGAACCTGCAGCTATTTTCCCCATTCATCCTGCTTCCCAGCTCTACATCGCTTTTTATGCTGTCTACACCTTCTCATCAGAGCTTCCTCTTTCCCCTCTCTGCCAATGATCCTTCTCCACACAGCTACAGGATTGCCTGCCCCAATTTAGCCTCTACTTTTCCCCGCTGTACTTGTCCTATTTTCTATTTGAGAATATTTTTTGCTCATTCTTCTATATTCTGGTCTTATCTCCCCTCAGAAAGAGATTCTGATCTAATCTCCCCCTCAGTGACAGAGAACATGTGACACTAACTATGGCAAATGCTGAGTGACACAGTGTTTTGAGTACATTTGGAACAAAGCAAAAAAAACACCCTAAAACCCGCCAACCAAAAAAACCCCTACCCAACTACCCAAAAAATTGATAAAGACTTTAAAAAGGTTTAGGATAAACCTATCATTTTGGAGAATCTGCCCCTCAAGAACTCCTTATTTGAATATAACTATATTTGAAATGGTGAGAATGAACTGGTGCTATCAGAGAAATATGCCCACATTTTGTACTATACTTGACCACTTGCATTATCATAATGACTTGAGAAAAGCAGCCTATCCATGTATAGACATTTTTTAAAGCGGGTGTACTTTTACCTGCCCCAATAACTCTCTCAATACGAATTCTTGAAGGATCTATCTCCTTTGCAAATTCATGGACAGCAAGAGATGGGTCTTCATATGTGTCTGGATCAATATATGTTTTGACTCCTGGGAAACGTACTGCAAAAAAAGAGACAATACTAGGAATCAAGCATTCTTTGACATTAACGCACTGTAACAATATGGTTTTCTCTTTTTCTTTTTTTGTTTTTTTTTGGTTGTTGTTGACTAGACAATTGAAACGATTGGAAATAATATATTAAATCTTCCACATTTAAAGTTCCAGAACCCAACAGAAGAGGATAATGACCCAAAATTACTAATGCTTCACAGAAACCAACTGTAGAATGCACGAGTTGTCCTCATTTGCCGGCAGCACCAGGGCCTTCAAAGTCTGACTGGGCACAGACTTAAGCCTTTTCTCTTATCCTTCAAGTGGCTTTTTAAAATGAGGCTTCTGAGACATTAAAGAGCTGGGTGTTACAACTCCATAGACAGAGGGTAAGCCTCTGCCAACGCAACACAAGCAAAAGCATTCAAACTGTGAGCAAGGTCCTGCTGGACCCTGGTTGAATCTCCTGAGATGTTCTGGGTGACTGAAAGCACGGATACTTCTTCAGGATTGCTGCAGTGCAGTTACATCAAATATCCTTTCAGCTTTCAATGATAACTGATCAACAGTGTTAGTGTAAAGAACAGAGGAAATACGGGTATTAGGTTCTCTGAATGTTATTTATACCTCTAGTTATTGTTATGTTTGCTAGCTACACAGATCCCAGAGTTTATCCTGTCCCCCAGGAACAAAAAGTCACAGGCCTTCAGAAAACTCAGTCTTTGGTATTCAACTGAGAAGATATTGTCAAACTCTTATGCTGTTTTGTTTCTGTCTCAGATGAACACAAGCATCTCCTGAGATATTGCATTTCAGGCAGGAAAATTAAGAGGATGATAAAGTTTTCGGAAACTTCTCCTTAGGAAAAAATAACAGCCCTAGCTAAGTTTTAAGGAAAATGCTATTTTGGGTAAGATAAAATGCCTTTTTTTTTTTGTTTTTTTTTTTTTTTTTTGTAAGCATTTCCTTTCCAAATGCTATTTAGTATTTTAGTCTGAAGAGGCTCCTTGGACTCTCTGCACTTAGCTCACTTCCTTAAGGAATGCTTCAAGTACAGCTGGTAAATCTGGAAAATGCAGCAAGTCACAAGAGAAAATATGAGCTCTGCGCTGGTCACTTGAAAGGGTGTCTACAGAGACACCAAGTGAGGGCTCAAAGATATGGGGAAAAGCAGATCCTGAAGACTGCCAAAGCGGTTTATATTCCCCTTTGCTGCTCCTTGGGCAATTTAGGCAATCTGTCCTTTACTTTGAAAACAGTGCTTTCTAATTCACTCCTTTCATTTTCGGGTGGATGGCTGAACATTTCTTTTGCCAAACAGGTCCAATCTTTGAGATCCTTTTCTCTGAGGATGAGTCCTGGAGGACTGTGCTGCTTTGTTCTCTTCTGATCAGCTTGAACAACCAGAGAGCCATGTGCAAGACAAGAACAAAAATATCCAAATGCATTTATAAGGCTTTGATAATTTCTGTCTGGTTCCTTAGAGATGGCCATGGCAAGAGTGGGTTGGTGCCAGATTGCTTTGGCAGGCTCCAACAAGCCATCATTTTCTGGCATGGCTAATATATCTTGTGTTCTTAAGTGTGGCATGTCCAAGAACTTACGTTGTTCCTCTTGGACTATCTAGGTGGGAATTTTTTTAGGCTGCTGCCAGGTGGTGATTAAGTTCTTGAAAACTTTCAATTAATTAACAGAAGTTGATGTAGATAATACATCAACTTATCAGGAGTGTACTGCAGCTGGGTCCAGAGAATCTCTTCTAAAAGAATTAAGTACTTCTCAGCCTTCTTCCTCTTATCACTTGGTAGCTGACTCTAAACCAGCTCATTATCTGATAAGCCTAAGTGCATGTTCAGGATAATGAAGTCCAGCTGCACTCATGTAAGTAGTGTGCAAGAGCCATTTGGACCACCGCTGATAAAGTGCACGCACCAGACAGAAATGGGGAGGACGCCCGACATCATGGGATGTCATGTTATCAGCACGAACCCGGACCCCTTTCTAATGCCCTTCAAAGAGTTTATTTCCAGAAATCTTCCTCTGGCTCACACCGAGCTCTCAAGGGAGAGAGGAAGGATGAACAGGAGATGGTTTTCTTCTGCACACAGCAGAAGCACAGGATGTAAAGTGTAGACTAGACATGACAAATCTGGGAACAGGAACAGGCAATGCTAACCAGTGCAGGTTTTGCAGCAGAGCTTTTTTTTAAACAGCTTCAGCTAGTCTAGGAGAGGTCATCCCTATACTGATCTCAGCAGAGACTGCGCAGCCCCACATATTGTTTCAAATTGAGATGCTGGATACCAAATCTATAGGGTCAGCAGTCAGATAAAGATTGTTGCTATCATGAAGGAGGTACTTCTTATGGAGGCACTGAGTGCTCAGTGTAAAGGAGGGAGTATTGTTGGCAATACAGTCTTAGCTGCTTGGGTAAATCACAGTAATTCCTCTTTATCCTTGGTTCTGTGGAGCACATACATGAGTAGAGACTTGTCCCCTCAAGTCTGATGCTGAGATAACTGCAAATGAATGAGAAGCCTCTGAGATGAAGCTTTGTGTCAACATGAAATACAGTCATCATTTACCCTGGCCTGAAAGACACTGAGTGAGGCTTTTCTCAAATTCAGTCACGGTCGCAGAGGCATATATCGAACTCTCCAGCAGAAAGGTTTTTGTCTTCTTTCCCTTCCGAACATGTTTTTAAACAAATGACAAACAAATCTTCCTAGGAAGTATTCTTTATGTGGAAATGTGCCCTTTTCCTTGACAGAAAGAGCCACTTGGCTGGATATAGTGGTGTCACCTGAAAAAAAGATTTTACTTATGGTGACTTAGCTTCTGTCTTGATCATAATATTTCCAGGGATGTTATAAAAAATGACTAAAAAATAACAAAATTTAACACCCTTTGAATAAATAAAAACTTTAAAAAGCTACTTTAACATAAAACAGTGAGTCTAGTAATTTAAAGTAGCTAAACTAAAATAAATAAACTAATATTCTGCCCATGAGAGATTGCCAGGATTTTATCTCACAGTGAGCAGGAGCATGAGGGAAGGCAACTGATTCCACTTTCTATTTTTTGGGTGCCTGGAAGTGTAGACCCCTAAAGCCAAAGAGAACTGGATACAGATAAGGCACATAGTCACCAAGAGTGGAATTTTGAGGCAGAAATTCAATACGGTCCAGACCAGTTGAGAATTCAAAGAAATATACCTGAAAAACTGACAAATATTATTAATAGAATACCAAAAAACCTTATTAACTAGAGTGAATTCAGTGAAATTGTCCAAGAGGACATACAAATAAATAGAACACCCTTGATAGTGCAGAAAATAAGGAACTCTTCAAATGGCCAGATTAAAACATCATGGGTAAAAGCTGTACAGAAAACAACGAACATTCTTGATTTAAAACATGATATAGATATTATATAACACAGTGTTGAATTACTTACAATCTCCATTTTGCAAATGAGCCCTTCTTTTCTCTTCAGATTTCATTTTGGCCTTTATGTACCACTGGCATCTTTTAAGAAAAACAGGTCAGGTTTTAATTAAAATACTTGTCATGCATAAAATAAATGTATATTAAGTTTTTTCTGTACTTTTATGAAAGCCAAAATCTTTGCATTTGGAATATAGATTTAGTTAGGAATCTAAAGACAGAAATATGCATGAAGAACCACAAACAGATTAGATAGAAATAAAAATAAATCAAGGTTGAATGGTTAGTATGAAAATGATTACTTAAGTACAAGTTTGCTGCAATACTTTATTTCCAAGTTTGACTCCTCCAAAGAATCCCAATACTTTAATAAATTATTACTTCCCTGCATTCTTGTTTGCATACACTGGTTTCTGCTAATTAAACCTTATCCTATTAACTCATATCCACCGGGTCAAAAAAGCTCACATTTTCTTCATAAGATAATAGTTTCTATGATTACACGTCTCATGAAAAAAGAAAGTATTTTTTCACATCAGAACCACTTTTTTTTTTTTTTTCTGAGTAGCTCTGTACAGTCTGAGTCAGGCACTGACTTATTATTTCTTCTAAGATAGCAGCTATGATATAGGATAAGCAATATGTAGCCTACTATGTGAATATGGTGAGTTAGCGTATGCCTGTAAAATTGCTATAAAATTGCAAATCCTTGGCAAACAACACAAAACTCTCTGGATGTTCATGAATAGCTAGCAACCTTACCTGACAATGCAAGGGTATGTGGGAGAAAACTGCCACATGGCAAGCTTTCAGGTGCCCTGTAATGAAATCTCCCCCAGCCTGAATGCTGCTTACCTGCAGGACTGTTAATGCTCATTTAGAGGTTTACATGATAGGCTCAAGCATTTCAGTCAAGGAAAAAAAAAAAAATTCTCTTGGTCTTAAAGCTCTTTCTCATTCACTGAACAGCCTAAGAAGCATGATTTCGAGGGAGATCTTTTGGTGTAAGGGCTAGGCTAAGGACTAAGAGCTGCTGGGGCACTGACCCCAGTGGAGAATAGCAGTGTGTGTGGATGTGTGCTTTGGTGTACAGACATTCAGTTCCATGACCAGCTTGAAAAAAATGACTGGCCTCTGTGTGTTCATTACCAGCCTTATAAACTATAACTGTAGATAGCACATCCAGTAAAATAGTAGCAATAGCGATATGAGAAATACGTGAACATACCCACCACATTTCAATGGTTCATTTAAACTACCGAAACAGCGTAGGAGCGTTCACAAACTCATTCATTGCTACATAGGTGATGATGAACACCTGAAGGGCAGAAAGTTCTGAAGTTGTCCTGGTTACGTACCCATATGGAGGGAAACAGCAACCAGTGGATTCTCACCTTCTGTCGAAATCTTTAGATTGTACACCAGTTGCTGAGACCACTAAGCATGCCAGTGCCATTTTTAGGACCTGAACAACTGGTCTGTAGGGTGCCAACTGCCAAGAACATTGAACGCAAGCTCTTACACTTAAAGTGTCTGCCCAAGGGAACAGTTAAAGAAACAAGGCTTTAACCCTGTCCAGTTCTCCTAAGTATGCACGTGGCCCCAAAGTTTGACGACAGAAGCCAGTGAGAATCACCAGCAGAGGGGTCTTCCACCTCTCCATTCCCTGCTGATGTTGGCTACAGAACAATGGGAGAGGAATAATTTCTGTAATGATAAGACTAAATCACACTAACATCACATTTCCTGGAATTTAGTGCAGCCCCCTGTCTCCCTGCATATCCTGCGCCTCGAAGTCTCTGTCGCTTTCATTTTTCTATCTGCAATTGCCAGCCGTGCTTCCTGCTCGCTCTTGGTGGATAATCACTCACTGAAGTGCAGAGGCAGGTGCTCATTTAACCCAGCCTCTCCACTATGAATAGACTCATCAGCAGCCCTGTGACTCGACAGCTCATCAAATTGCTAATTCTAAACAGTGAAGCAGAGCACATCTGTAGGGTACCAATCCCATTTTTCAAGCAGAAATTTACCTCCAGTCCTAGAGTAAATTGAGTATTTATTCAAATTTTTCGTGCTCTGTCTTCTGTGGAATACACTCTTATCACTGCATTTAAGCAGCACTTCAAAATGAATTCATATCTTACATAATTGAAATGGTCCTATTGAGTAAGATGTTAGAAAGCTAAGAGAATCTCTGATGTCCTTAACATTAGCAAACAGGAGGAATAAACACAGAAAGAAACCCATTTCCATATTTTTTTTCATTCCTGAGTTTAGTGAGCTTTTTCTAAAGGAAGCATTTGAGTTATGTTTCAGGATTCCATGTAAGGATTCACAGAATCACAGAATGGTGATTCCATACAATCATTTTCTCCAAAAGTTTGTCTTTGTTTGAATAATTCCTCTCTCTTCTGAAGAAGAAAGACCCTGCTGTTTTTCAGTATTTGTAGTAATTATAGGAATATTTACTTAGCTTCTAAGATTATCTAAGGTCACAATATGTTCCAATGTTAACTGCTCCCGTTAACTTCAACAGAATGTTAGACTTCACTGGTTTTATTATTTAGCAGAAAGAGCATTAATTCACATAATGGTAGCTACTGTAGTGCCATATTTGGTTGCTGGGGTACTGCAAATAAAACCTCCAGCCTACACTGATAGGACTTTGCTTTCTTTTCAAATTAGAGGTGATGCTATACAAACAAAACAGAAACTTAATTACAAATCTGAAAGTGCAGCACCATCCATTGGTATCAGCCCCATCTGTGATGACCATTATCACATTCAGAAGAGTCAGTGTAACATCTTTTCTCTAAGTGTAAACACAGGCTCTCAACCAGGACAGGAATTGTGCAGAATCCCATCCCAACTTCTGGATTCTAGCTTCTGTCCCCAAACCAGATAAGAAGGAAACTCCACAGACAGTCCTCCTCACGTGGAGGCTCTTCCGCCGGCTGTTTTATGCATCTGAAGGAGGGAGAGGAGAAACAGATAGAGAGGGGCCAGAGTCCCCACTATCTTCCCTGCAGAGATTACTGCAGAAGCTATGAGCCTGACTCCTCTGCTCGAAGGCCCGTACCTCTACAGAATATCGGTCTGGTTTTAGGCCTTCTTGATCCATGACAACACTGCAGTGCCACTGATGTCTCACAAAGGAGACAGGGACACAATGTCTTTATCCTTTTAAATTCTGCTTTGCTTCCTGGTGGAAGCAGGTGAAGCCCTGAAATCACTCAGGAAACACCGGGAGGCCCAGTGAAAAAGGAAACAAGGCACCATGGAAGCAGCTACGCCTGTGGGAATCTGAGCTCCAGCAAGGACTGATGTTCCAACCTCTGTGTGTGTTTTTTAGCAAGTCCAATTAGAATTTGTGAATTCCCTTAAAACCTTCAGTGTGTAATTGAGCATGGCATCTGGCCACTCAAATCAAAATGCTTTCTCATCCAATTTGCATTATGTTATTATTTGATCAACACATCAACTGAAGGAAGGTGGACAATCACAATGTAGTAAAAGAATTGTAAGTATAAGAATCAGGGTAGTTATAAAAAAATAATCATTGTCCAGACTGGTGAATTCCCCTGACAGTGCAACAGTACTGCTGTAATGTAGATTTAACTGGGATATCTTCAATCCAATTAAAAAAGAAAAAAAAAAAACAGCCAAAAAGCAATAAAACAGGACCTGAAGGAAGCTATTTTCTGTTCACCAGTGATACCACAGGCAGTAGCATCACTCTAGTGTTTTGGAGTAAAGTTTTCCTTAGTTTAATTTTATTACACAATTCTTATATTTTATCTTAATAGATGCAGAAATTTGCATATAAAATACAAATAATTAAGTATGATTTTCTCTACAGATTTAATATAGTAAAAGTAATAAAAAATTGTCCGCTCAAGTGCCTTTAGCAAGCTACATTGCCAACCCCAAGACATCAAAAATCCTAAGGTTACACTCTCCAAAGCTTTGCAATTGACAGTTATAGATTTTGTAAAACACTGTGGATTTTTGATTTTTGTCTTCTAACGTTGATGGTGAAGGTACATTGTATAAATTCTCACCCTTCAGACAAGAGGTCCAAAAACTTATTTTAAAAACAGCCAAGTTATCTCCTGATTTCACTTAATTGCTTAGCTCCCCAAACCGCATTTTTACAAAAAACAACTCTCACAATAGAACTGTGAGTATGAGCAGTGCTGAACAAGGAGGACATTCAGCCTTCTATGTCTAACCCTTATTTTAGCACTGAAAATGTGGTGAATGACTTAACTATTATTCTTAAATTCTTAGTTTTGGATGACTCTGACCCTGAGTAAATAAGAACACTGTAGTGTTAATTACCTCCCAGTGATCAGGAAGAACAAAGTGAGAATGACCAGGAGAGTGAATCCACCAACAGCAGCAGTGGCAATTACAAGAATTTGTCCCTGCTCCGCAGCCATATCAGAAGCTGAAAGAAAAGCAAAAAGAAAAGAGGTTAAAGCTCCATCACCCAAGGTTCTTGCCGAATGGGTGGTAACATTTCACTGGTCAAATGTTGCAATTGCTCTGTAATAGTTTCTTCAGTGCTTAGTAAGGACATCGGATGTGAATACACCTGTGAAGTTAAAAACCTTAATCCATGTCCCAGCTATGACGAAGGGGAGAAGATGTTTACAGGTTTTTAGAATGAGGAGCTGGCATTATCAGAACACTTGCAATTTACTTAAGTTTGAATATGACGGTATTTTGGACACAAAACTAGAACTTAGTTTTTCTTCAGCTTTATTTAGCTTAATCCTGCATTTAATTCAGCACTTCTCTCCATCCAACTGTTCCAGTGAACTCAGCAGCAGTGCTATGTATGTAAGAGATATTAAACTGCATTCAGGAGGGAGCAAAGCAGAAAAAGCACACCTGATGTGTAGCCTCACATACTCTTCTGTATGTCTGGTGGGTTTTTTCATTGTCACAAAATGTATACAGTTTTTCCTATAATTTGCTCCGGTGACTGGCAACACTGTAGTTGAAAAAAAACCACATTGATTTTCTTATGCCTCATGTTTTCCTCTCTGCTTTTTGTAGGACATTCAGGAGTTTAAAAAGATCACCTGAAATTATCCAGTCTCTGGACACTTGCCCTTTTTATGAATTTATTCTGTATAACATTAAATCTTTACTAGAGTTCCGTAGGTCCTCACTGTCTAAGTACTATATGAGCAGATAAAGAATTAGGCTCAGTTTTTTCTCTCTGTCTTGTGACTCCAGATTTTTATTTCTTAAACTCAGTTACGCTAGAACATTTTCACAACATGACTTTTACCTAATTCTTGCTTTCTGTTTCCATGAAACATAGAATTGTTCTGCAATGTGAATAAATAATTCTATTCAATGACCTCTGACAACAGTAGTAAATGT
Source organism: Charadrius vociferus (assembly GCF_000708025.1). Taxonomy (NCBI): domain Eukaryota; kingdom Metazoa; phylum Chordata; class Aves; order Charadriiformes; family Charadriidae; genus Charadrius; species Charadrius vociferus. The sequence goes on from NW_009649568.1 coordinate 3,431,586, forward strand.
AGAAAAGAAAATACATTTTAGATTTATCAGGAAAGCAACTTTGATTTTTTAAACTTGCAAACTGTTTCATAAGCAAAATGTTCAGCATTTTTTTAGGCACCAGATGATTAAAGCTTAGGGAAATCACCTAGGCTGCTGCAAAGAGAAAGCTCAGGAGGCTATATTCTCTCACTTTGCAGTTGATGTAGCCCAATACAATGCACACATTGCTGCCCAAAGCCTCATAAAATGCTGTTTCCAAGAAAAACATTTGGCTCCAAAATAATGTTTGTGAGTGCTTCAGAAATTAGCAGTGTAAACTGGCTTTGTAATAGTAGTAAAGCAAATAAAAACAATAGTAGTTTATGTCAAATTTGCAGCAAAAACAACTTGTTACATTTCTGCCATTAGGTTTCTGTCCATATAATTTAATGGAGATACGCACTGGCAGTAAATTACAAGGCATTCAGTATCTGTGTTCATAAGCTCTCCACAGACAAGTTAAATATATACATCTTCCAATAAATGATGTAGCAAATACTCACTGAATAGCTAATCTCCAAAATGGTATCTAATGATATTATGGGAGTGGATTCTAGCTCTGCATTGTGTATTGTTCCTCAGGGTCAGATTTAGTTGGAAAAATACAACATAACAACCATCATGCCATACAAGTAACAATGCAAGTAGTAACAGGCTCTCCAAATTAAACGCTGAATACTATTTTCAGACTAGCAGGGGTTGTGCTAAATGGTGCAAAGGTCATTCCAGCCAAGCACAGTTTGAAGCTGTAAATGGAGGACGAGGTTTTAGGTAAGTCTATCTTGCCTATCTCTGCAATGGAGGTGAGCAGACAAACTGCAGCCGTCTTTTTACTTTTTTAATAGGAAAAAGAGTTGTGCAAAAATAGTGAATT